>NW_017536163.1:176089-184228 GCF_001853355.1 Bactrocera latifrons | reverse complement strand
CGTTAATTTCTTTATATTTTATAATTTTATATCTAACTACATTTATCTTTTTAGTTATTTGATTACATTTTGTATTGCTGTTTTTTATTTCATTATCTGTTAATTTAATAACTTTAACTTTATTAACTTTTTAGTTTATTTTATTTTTTAATTTTTATATATTTTTTATGTAAAAATTCGTAACATAAAATACACTTCTTTCAAACTAAGCTGCTTCTATCATCGATATTCGCATTCCTATCATAATTTCGAAAATTGCCAACCTTTTCTATAAATCATAAGTAAAAGCCAACTCAAATAAATTGTAATTTTCTTAAAAAGAAAAGTTTGAGTACCGAATTCAAATTTACTTCCCGGAAATATCACTACCTTCACCACCATAAAATTAAAACCAGTTTTCTTCATTATCAACATTTTATTTTTCCAGCGAACCATCAACGCAGCGCCAAACGCCACTTGCGTGTTACAATAAATCAAATTATTCAATGGCACACCATAAACTATATTCAGTAGTTAAGCACTGTTTGAGCATTTCACCGTCTCCAAGCTGGTAAGTAGCACCGTTTCTTAACTCTTATTTTCAAGTAGCAACGTTAGACAGCCAATAAATTTCCCATAATTCATGCTTACACACTAATACTCATAACACGCAGCACACTTTCATTTATAAGTGCCGCAGAGAACCTACACAAATTTTTACGTGCCTACATGCAGATTTTCCAAATTACTTTTCACTCATACAAACTTCAATCAATTTGTTAGTGATTAGTTTGATTCGTTACAGTTACGTTGTGGTTGCTCGAAAAGAGCTTAAAGTCGCGCCGCACTTTTGTGTGCTGAGCCACACTCTCATTGCAGCTTCGGACTTTAATAATTTTAACGACACTAAATTGTTTAGTTTGTTTAAAAAATTTCGTAGTGAAGGAGACAAGTGTCCCAAGATTGCAGTAGTTTCCAATTTGAAACTCTTATTTTTTGCATAGAATTTCAAATTCTAATATCGTTTACTAAAGTTTCAGAAACTCAACGAAATGGAAACCCGAACTCACTAGTTATTTTTAGTTCATAACAGTAAATTTCGCTGAAAATATTAACTTTTTGTTCCCTTTGGAAAACATTTCGAAGGGGCCTAACCTAATACATTAATAGTCGATATCTATTATAAAATCACTAGTCTCTAAGAGAAAGTTTGAGTAGACTTCTTACCTAGACTCGAATTCACAAACTTCTGCATCTTAATACTTATTTTCCATATCAACTAATAGCAACATAGGTGTTGAAATGTTTCAAAAACTCTTTTTCGAGAACAAAATATTAGAGTTTCACTCAGCGAGTGCATGGGATCGTAGAAACTTCCCTCAAATTTACATCCACCTAATTAAATAAGATCATAAGCCTGCCGGAAATTAGGTTCGAAGACGAATGTAAATTTGATTCGAAAATTATAATATTATTATTGAGACAATAGGGGCAATAGAGGCTTCCAATAACCCTTATAAAGACTCAAAAATATTGTGATTATTTTAAGTGATGATTGATAATAACTAAAAAAAATGTCTTTTCCGACTGATTTCTACATTTTAGCTATTTTGACATTCATTAATTTCCAATACTTAAATATCTGCCACAAATCGATTGAGGCCTTAAACAGAAACCCACTCGAGCAAATGATATCCAATTTAAGTCAGAGATTATAGAATATATGTGCGTGCATTTCATATAATTTTTATAGATTCTTATGAGATTTTTACTAAGGAATTTTCGTTTTAATACCATCTGCTAATATTGATGAGTTGGTTTTCTGAAATGAGGCTTCCGAAGTATTTATCTTTCAAAATTTGATTCCAACTTGGTTTTCATCCTTTGCATAATGCATAAACCATGGGCTCAGTTGCCGATTTTCTAAAATATTTCTATAGCTTCGTATTCCTTGTAACCGGAGTATTCAAAAAGTCTTCATATAAAATACCTCCGCGCTTTGGAAGAAGTATCTAAAACCTGTAGAATCTTCATTTTGTTTCACACAAAAACACAACCTTAAAGAGATATAGGTTAGGTTAGTTGGCTGATACCCCAGGTAGCGGGAGACTACTAAGTTCAGTCATTTGTGAAACTAGATAAAAAGACTCAATTTCAACTGAATGTCTAAAGCTATGAGATTCGAGTTATTTTGTCCTTAGCCTAGCAAACGTATGGCATTCGAGAAGAGAAGTAAATACTTGATTTTAGCACATCCTCTTCGAACTAGCTTATGCAGCTGATATCCAGTAAAATTTTCAATCTTACCGCAGGAATTCCGATCAGACAGTGTCCAGTTAGAGCTCATGTAACTGTTGAAAGGTGAACTTGGCTGAAAGCGAGGAACTCATTAGACCTCTTATGATTTACTATGAGCCAGAGGCAACTTGCAATAGTTCAGTTGTCTGATCAGCGAATGCTGAGCTTGCCTGAGGAACAACCTCTAACTAGAAAAATGAGGTTTTGGAAAATTCAGTTTAGTTATGTAGTTATGTAATCGAGCTACACTTATCTCGCACTCTACCATTTTTCTGGCATTTTATTTTTTCACTTCTTTTCCAATACTTTTCAACAAAGAACAAGCTATTTATTGGTGTGATGCAAGATGCTTTACCAACTACACTGTACTATATAAGCCCTAATACATCCATACATACATATGTACTTCAAATTCTTGTCTCTTTTCTGTTTTTGTGCTTCTTAAGGTTCGCTCCACATTTAAAAAAGTTACGCTGCTGCTTCGTTTACCTCCTAACCCATAATCGCGTCACATCAACGACCTTGAACTCTCCTGTCGCTGGTAACTTTTAATGATTCTCGAGCCGCGACGCGCTTCAGTGCTACAGTGTTGGCAAATAACTTTTGTCTTTTGCTTCTTATACATATATACGTATATACATATATATATGCCAAGAACACGCCTTAATTAATTATATATCTCTGTAGGTATTTCTTGAATATTTAGTTGAATTAAAAGTCAAAGTGACGCTTCAATAAGAATGCTGTTTTTCGGTGGATATATACTTAAATATATGCATATCTATTTTTTATATGAGCATAAGTATATAATTACTGGTAGATAAGTTTGTATATCTGTATGTACACTGCGTCTCGCCAGCAAGGTTCGTTTGTCAACCGCAACTCGCCCGCAATCGCCTTTTGACTTGACTCACTTTTGCGGTCTTAAGCGATCGTTTTTGGCTCGGCAGTCGATTCTATACGCCACATTCGATTTTTACGTTTTGTTCTAAAACACGTTTTAACTATTGTGGGTCTTCAAAGTGTGCTCCGCTTGACTTATGTGTGTTCTGCACAAACAAGCATATATTTGTCTACTTGTATATACATATATATACCTTAGTATAATAAACTTCACACAGCTTCCTTGTTTTATGATTTGGGAACTGGTTTGCTCAGGTTAGTCTCGCATTTTTTATTTGCTGTTTGACTTTGCTACGCTTCATGTTCATTTAAATACGCTCGACATATCGTTAGTTTTGAGACACACTTAATTACTTAATTTTTAGCAAATAAATTACTGATTTTTTGTCTTCAAGTATAGAAATTCTACATACATATACTCAAATGCTTGAAATACTTATTTACAGTACTGTACCGAAAAATATAGTATCTTAAACAACTTTGCCGAGATACTTAAATATTTGCATAGAATAGTTACAAAATCATTTTCGCAAGCAATAACTATATAAAATACAGAAAATATGAAGAGCTCCGTATCCATAAAGATGGACTTGAAGAGAGATCTGTCTAGTTCTAACACGTAACGACATATTCGGACGGAAATATGTAAACTCTACCCACTAATGCTAAAGTCTTAAATTTTGCACGTGTTTTTCGTTTTATACTCGATATATTCACCGAAAATTGTCCAAGTCTTGAATATTTTTGTCCTTGAATAACTACTTTATGAAAGGTTCTTTCCTTCATCAGACTAAGCCAGAAACAACTCAGTTGTCACACTTTTTACAAGCTTAGCGAATTGGCAGAAATAGATGTTACGTTAGATTAGATTAGTCGGCTGATCTATAGATATCGCACGTGGACCACTATATGTAGTTCTTTGTGAAGCCAAAGAAAACTTCTGTGTTTGAACTTAAAAATTAGTAACACGCTCAGTAGCCAAAACAAATTTGCTCAGGCGTTTAATTTACATTTACATTTCCACCAGTTCGGTGGATGACTGAAGATATTCTCTTTCAAGTGTTTAAGTCTTGACATTCCAAACGCGGGACAGTCAAGAAGAAAGTGTTAAGTTGTTTCCACCTCATATTCCTTCATACAGCTTCTGCAAATTGCCTCTAATAAGACTCTCACTCCTACAGTGTGAACGCCAATAAGGCAGTCGCTAGCCTTACTTAGAGAAAAGATCACTAAATCTCTTACGATCGATTTTGTCCCAAAAGGCTTTTTCGACAGCCCATGTACCGAACCGCCCCGCGCTGTCCAAACTTCCGCGAAGCCCAGTTATCAGAAAACAAAGAATGCGGAAGCACCGACGAGCTCTTATTCTACCGATTACGGTTATAGCGTGCATTTCCTAGCTAGCTAGCTCATCAGCTTTACAATATTCTGCAATTCCGGAGTGGCCTGGCACCCATACCAGTCTTATTCGAAAGACACTCGATGCAATTGATAGCGAGGTTGTCCTTGACCAGCCCTGAACGCTCTGTTAATGACTTCAAAGGATCCATGCACCTTGAGTATTAACAGTTTTTAAAAACTTTTCAAACTCAACCATCCTATAACGAACCGTTATAAGTCAAACATGTATTGAGTACACAACTACTTTATATTTCCCTTTCACTCGTAATAAGACTCTTTAGTGCCTTCAGCGATTTTTTTTTTTCGGTTTCATTTTAGTTCGATGGCTTCCCAACCCGCACTGAATGTTTTCTGACACTCACATACTAGTTGAATTTATGAATTTATTTATTTTTTTCTATATAATAAGAATATCCATATTTTCGCCACTCTTCAAAGTTTGCCTATCGGAAGTAACTAAACTAAAAGCAATTAACGAAAATTGTGTACTGGAGAGTAACATATCCATGAAAGGTCAGGTTTCACCAACAACACTTTCGAAATGTTCCTAAAATACAACCAATAAAAGTACACAAAGATCATGAAAATGTGCAGTTTTGAAATCCAGCGATAAAATTTGGACAGTAGAAACATTTTCGAAACTATACATACATATGTATATCACCAATACGTCTGGTACTTATATATGAGTAAACTTATTTCTGTAAACACGGATCTCTTCGCATTCAAAGGCACTTATCGTCATTTATCATTTACTTGTAATAACTTGTTACTTTTACCACTTAATTTCACTTAACACATTTGCCGTAAAATGTCAAAACAAAGTAAATTAACAGAAAACAAACAGAATACCCTACGAAATGGAACTCAGTCATATTTTACGAAACTTGCAATGCCTGTGATGTCCGAAAGATAAGCAAATAAATGAAAAGAAAACAAATAAATCAGAAAATTCATAAGCGTGACCATGACTGTGTATGTGTTTAAGTCCGTTGCTCCATTATAACGGGTAATGCCTTGACACTGTGCCACCGTGGCTCCACTTGAGGCATTCGAAGTTCATGCGTGGGCAAGAAGAAAGACACTTGAATGACAGTTTAGCGGATGCCGGAAAGTTAACATTATTTCACTTTTCTTGTAAATAGTTATGTCTGTGGATACAAATCTACATGTTGTTGTACAAGTTTTGTATATTTCTGCATATTCAAGTACAGTAAACGAAACTCTTAAATGCCCATTGACATTTTGTCACTTCCTGAATGTAAGCACTTCACCATTAAATGGTTGACATGTGTCAAAGTTAAAGAGACGGAGAGGGAAATTAAGAGTCGAAAAGTTAGCTTAAAAAGAAAAATAAACTTTCGCATTGAGTTCTTGACTTAATCCAATATTGGCTAGATTAGCTGGAACAAATGAGATCATTTGTTGTTAACAAAGTTAAGTGGAAGAGACAGAAACAGCTGATCGAATGTATGAGGTCGTTTTTTCGCAGTAGCTAAATACTGTTCTAATTGTTGGTTTAAATACTTTCCGACGGGAGAAGTTTATTAAAGTGACTCCAATTTCATCCGACCAAAATAAGTTTTTTTAAAGAAAGATGGAGAAGTAATATTTGTAGCCCGAAGTGTAAGCTACATACGTAGAAGTTAAAGTCCACAAGCTGTTGGTTTGTAGTGAGAAGTTCTTTTCAGGACTCTGAAGTATTACCATCAAATCTCGTTCGATAACGTATCGATAATTTTTTGAGAAAGATACATGAATCAAGGGAGAATTCGAAAAACGGTCGTTCCGAGGATTCGTCGAACTTCGTGCTTTCGCTCGAAGTCCATCGGGATCGCCAAGGAGAATCGAAACAAACTATATACGTGCGACTAACTATTTTTAGCTTTATTATCCCCGTTTTTAACATAATGCTAAATTTGAACACCCCCCTTGAAACATTTTTCGTTTTTCATTATTTTTTTATATATTCATTTAGATCTAACAGAAAAATCTCAGGTCATTTATGTGTATTCTTTACGATGATAGATGTTTTCTACTATTCTGAGGAGTAAAAGTACATATTCTGAAGTTGCAAAGATATATTATTGGAAGAACTCAAAGCTGGTTTTAGCTGCCCCTGAATTTTTTCCAGATTCCATCTAAACGTAAGAATTCGTCTCTATGATTTCATATATAACTTTAGTTATATACTCCGAGGTCCAAAATGGACTTAAGACTAAAAAAGGAGAAGTGATGGTCAAAGTTAGTCGAATATGATGGAGATCTTAGAGACGCAGTACTTTTACCATTGATCATACCTATCTCTGAAACTTCATCATAAACTTTACATTTTGAAAGTAACACAAACAAAAAGAGTCATAGGAAATATTCAAGACCCAAAAGAACAAGCGCGACAATACACAATATATTAGGAAAGTGAGGATTTTTGATACTTGTACGGATAGGTTTATACTGAAATAGTATGAAAAAGTTTAAAATAAAACCACTCTTACTTGTAATAGCGCAATCACCAACTGTATCGGTCCGCAACGCACCACCACCGTACCAATTGTAGTGGCACGCAAGCCACCACCAACACCGCCTTCACCGCTGCACAAGCTCAGTTCGGAGGCATGTCGAGCTGTGGCATTTGTCGAATTACTACCGCCGGCCGTGGCTAAAGCATTGGTGCTTGATGCGCCGGTCAGTAAGCCAACACCGCTAATACCGGCAGTGCCGCCAGCGCTGGGTGTCGGCGAGGTGGACGACGAGAGGGTGGGATAATTGTAGTTGTCATGCTGTTGCCGTTGTGCGGAGGGTGTATTCGAGACATTCGAGCCGGAATAAAGCGATGACATCGATGAGTCCAATGTGCGATGACGTTCCATATTTATTTATTTATTTCTGCTTTTAATTTTTCTTTTCTTCTTTGCGTTGCCTTTGATTTGTGCGCTGCAGTGCGGTTGGCGTGCTGTTGCAGTGGCCAAGAGGGTGTTGCTCTAGTACCTTGTTGTTGTGTGCTAATAAAATAATCGCGCTAGTTTGTTTGTGTATGAGTGTGTGCGTTTCTTATTTGTTGTTCTTGTTGTTGCAATTAGCTTTCCTTGCTGTGTATTTGCGACGGCTTTGCTTGCTCTGGGCTTTTCGCGTTACTATAATTATTGTGCGGCCTGTTGTTGTTTTGTATTCTGATTTTATGTAGTTGTTTTTGTAATTTTGTGTTCACATTGACTTTATTTTTTATATTTCTTCTCGTTGATAATATTTTTTTGCAATATTTATACTAAATATGTTTTATATCTCCGTGCTAATTTGGAAAATTTCATTTTGTTCCTTGGTTTGTTGCCTATAATTTGTCGTTTTTTGGTTATTTATGCTGGATTAAGAAAGAGTTTTAATAAATTATAGTTGTTTTTTTTGTTGAATTAGTCGCAATATAGTCGTTTGGTTTTTAAAAAATGTTTAAATATTTTTTTTTTCGTTATAACTGAATGTTGTATATTTTAGTTTTTAATATTGCTGTTTAGAAGATTAAAATTTTCATTTTAGAAAAATATATATATCACTCCATTTTTT
>NW_017536163.1:166180-175418 GCF_001853355.1 Bactrocera latifrons | reverse complement strand
TTTTTTTTTTATTTCTTGTTGTTTTTTCGTTATATAATTTCTTTTACTTCCACAAAAATATTTCCATATTTTACTACTATTTTTCTCAAAAAAAATTTAAAGTAGTACTCGTAATTAAAATTTTCGTTCGCGTTTTATAATCTCTATTTGCCTTTTTTATGAGACACAAAATAAATTCGTTAAATATTCGTGTAAAATTGTTTATTAGCTAAATTTGTCGTTGCCGTTCTATTGCTTTTGCTTATCGAAACTTTTTCGCACTACATTTCAAATGTTCGCGCTTTCGCCGCTCTCGTACGTCTGCCTGATATTCAGCGAAACTTCGAAGCAGCCTGCTGTCTGCCGGCACTACCGCTCGTACGGTGCAAAGCTCACACACCAAAACAATCGAAAAAAAGCAAAGAAAGAAAATTAACTCAAAATAAAATGCCATTAACACAAAACCGTTCGCATGACTTCATGCTTCTTGAAAAAAGCAAAAAAAATTCAGAAAAAAAATTTGAACTAAAATACACTCACTTTTCGGCTTCGCTCAGTGCGCATTCTACACACGATTTGTACCTTACAATTGTTTTAGCACGCTCAGTAAATACATACATACATATCTATACAAATAAACGTGCGTCCTCACACACACATATACAAGCGTATACGAGCCGCTCTTAGCGGCGATCGTCATCACCGCATCTGGCCAACACCACTGTGCTCATCTCGCCACACATATGGCAACGCCACATTCACACACACACTCATACAAATTTGTAAGCTCTTAGACGGCAACGTTCTAATATGAAGTGAGAGCCACTCACTCGCTGAAGCTCCCTACCCAAACAGCTCCCAGCTGCCAGCTTCTCAAGAGCAAGCGGCTACTGTTGCCTTTATATTATATCTTTCAGCGCTTTGCTCTTGCCTCATCACATGCTACGTGCATTACATATAAGTATAATATGTATGTATGTAGATGTATGTGCATTTTGTTCTAGCCACTGTTTATACTTACGACGAGGCGCTATTTGTTGTTTTATTTTTTTTTTTTTTTGCTTACGCGCCGCAATTTATTCTATTTTTACTCCAAATTTATATGTATGTATAGTATACCTATAATGATCAGCATATGGCGTACTTTCACGTCAACAACAAAACCAAC
This sequence comes from Bactrocera latifrons, assembly GCF_001853355.1. NCBI lineage: Eukaryota > Metazoa > Arthropoda > Insecta > Diptera > Tephritidae > Bactrocera > Bactrocera latifrons. Next base: position 174,271 of record NW_017536163.1, on the reverse strand, counting down.
ACATTGCAGTTGCGCGAATTTTGCTTCAGTTTTGTTTCATTAATATGATTTTTATGCCTTATTTTCCCGAAACATCGCCGAATTGTTGGTTTTTATAGGCGGTTTTGCAATTTACATACTTTCAGAATCTTGGAGTATATGTCAATACTATACACATACTTACATGTGTATATGTATGTACATGGATACAAATATTTACAGAATATGCTCGTAAAACTAGCAAGTGGTCTAGAGAAATGCAGATAAAATTGGATCAATTCGCACGCAAATGTATTTCTGCTGCAGATTATTAGAAAAATAGTGCACCTTTAGTTTTTGAAGTCGATGAAATTTTCTTGGATAACATCGCCTATTTTGGCGGAAAAAATTTCGGCGTTTTGGTGTATTGATCCAAAAAAAAAAAAGTTTTGCGCGCTTGTTGCACAGGAATTCAAGAATGCGCTCAACACGGCAAAATGGGCACATATAATCAAAGCGCTGGATGCAACGCACGGCCCTGAATACCTCCAAACGGTATAAGGAGTTATTTTAATAACAGAAGGCTAATTTTTGATACCGCCGAAGACACCCAGAGTTACTCTATCTCAAGTGGAGTACCCCAAAATGTAGTAATAGGCTCACTATTATGCAACATCATGTATGACGGGGTGCTAGGAAGACAGCAACCAACAATAATAGCATATAAGAACAAAACAATTAGTCGATCGGAAAAATAAATGCAATGGGTGCTTAAATGTGATTGTGGAACTGGCTGAGTACAAAATAGAAATTTTGCTCATAAGCACCAGGAAAGTGGAAGAACGAATAGAACTCACCATAGGAGATTGCAAGATTACTTCACAGATGCAGCAAAAGTATCTGGGAGTAATATTGGACTCCAAATTAAAAGCCGACGATTTTAAATAGCAAAAGTAAAGAGTTCCGCAAGGGCACCAAAATCTGGCAGCAGCGTTGGCAAACGTCATCCAATGGTCGTTGTACTCACAGACTTATATCGGACATCCATTCGTGGATAGACAGACGACATGATGGCCAAATTAAATTAAATTTCCATTTGACCAACATATTAGTTGACATTAGTGCTTTAGAAGCTACCTTTAGAATTGTCTGACATGTACAGAGATTTAGCAAACTCTGAATATGAATTATCCCTTGTATTTGAAAAAATTAAAATCCACAGTCGTTAGTAGTTTTAACAGTATGTCAGTCGACTGAGAAATGGAAAGCTGTTAGCGAAGCGTCAGCTTTCTCAAAGGCAAAACTGAGAATTTTTCAACAGATTAGGAGTCCGCCAGTCTGCAATATAGAGAAGACTTGAATGCCCTGTCCATACAATGAAGTAATTCCTAACCGTCGGTTCCGTGAGATAGTCTTCAGTTGGCAGTAAGTGAGGTTCATTTCATCTTAAAAACAATAGGTATATCTTAAGATTGCAATATAGCATGGATGGCTATGTATCTTTAAAATTTAATTCCTAAATATCAGAAAATGGTCAATGAAAATCCTATTTCGTAAAAATGCCCAAAGAAACCAACACAGTTCATTCTTGCCAAAATGTAAACACTTATTTAAAAAAGTTTTATTTTATCACACAGGTAGTTTACTCAGTGGTTCCGTCATTATGAAGATATTAAAAAACCAAGGATATAAAAAAATTTTATTGGAATACAATTCAGCAGATTGTTAAATCACGATATTTTTTGGTCTAAGTTTGAAAGCTCTAATGATATATGTACTGCTCCGGAATGGCAAAAGCAGTTCGGTTGAGACTTAAGTCTTTCCTTGACTTATCTTGTTACATTCACCACTTCGCTTCAGTCTACCTAAGCAAACTTTCCAATCTCATACTATTTTTGTATGTACATACTTACATACATTATATACTTAGTATATAATAGAATGTATAATATCAAAAATCAACATCTATGTTTCCTAAAATCTCTTTCCTTCCTCGCGCTTCGCAAATTTTGGTCCGAATTCGCTCTTCTCACATATTTCAAGATAAATACGATGTGTGTATGTGAGCATTAAATAAAAAAAACAGGCGAATTTGTGAAATTCAGTATCGGCCATTTCCTTTAGTCATAAATTCGCATTAGCCAAAATAGACGAAAGCAATTTCAGCGTCAGCCTTCTTAAACAAAAAAAAAAAAATAAAACTATCTAATGTTTTTGCGTTTTGTTCTGCTGTCTTACGTTATTTCGCTTTTTGTTTATATGTTTCAAGTATTTAGGTTTTTGTGAGTCTTAGTCATGTTCTGCAGATTATTTGTAATAGAAATTGGGCAATCGTAAGATCAGCCAGACACAGCACTTACATGTAAGTGGCAAACGTTTAGAGAATATGGATCAGTGGAAAATCGCAAATTTTGTACGCCTAAGTGGTCACATGTAGCACTAAGGCATTAAGAATTTTTCTTGCTGCAATAGTCTAAACAAGTTCTTATGCTTATATACTTATAATGGAAGTTAATAAAATTACGAGAAGAACAAACTTAGTCCTACAAGTATCCATTTGTTGTTTAAATTACTCGAAGACAATTAAACCCATTTTATATCTTACTTCGAACTATCCTATGACGTTTCAAGCGCTAAACCGTGTAATCTCTCAGTTATTCTTCAGTGAACTCGACTTAAAATGGATATTTGTAGCTGTATGACTTTTTTATTTTATTATTTACTTCTTTAATAAAAGCCTTTAGTCTCCGTATAGTTATAAAAAAATGAACTCTGTTGGCTCGACGGGRGTTGATTACTAGGAGCAAACAGTCAATCAAGATTAGTTTTAACCTTTTTCGGGATTTGATTATCTCATGAGCATTGCCCACTGCTACTCCTACTGCTCTTCTATATCTACCACAAGCCTACGAATAGTACAAAGCCTTTAAAGACGGTCAAAATATCGTTGAAAACATGTCCCGTTCTGGACGACCCCTGCAACTGATGAAAATTAAAAAAAAAAGGAATTCGCTTGAAAATAAGCATTCAAGAGAGCTCGACACCTCTCGTTAGTTCGTTCGTTGATTTTGGTGGATATTTTTTTTTTTTTTTTTTTTTTTGTATGAAACACGTTCTTGCTCGGCTCAGCTTATCTTCCGATAAAGCTGATTTTTTTTTCAAAAGTGCTGTAAAAAGTCTTTTTAGACATAGTTCTCATGATCGAATTCCGATCCCACATTCATGAACAGTATTACAACTGTCGATGAGACATGGGTTTATGAATTTGACATGTTACCAAGTCAACCATCATCGGAATGGGGGGAAAAAAACGACCCGAAACTAAAAAATCACGTCAAAGCCGCTAAAAATCAAAGAGATGCTAATAATTTAATTTTTCGATAGTCGTGGTTTGAAGCATCATTAACAGACGGTCAATAAGGAGTTCTATATGGCCGTACTTGTGGTAGAACAATTTATGGATTTTACACGAAGATAAAGCAAAATCGCAACGAGCCACGATTTTGACCGAATTTAAAGTAAAAAACGCAATGAATGCCACCTATTAACCACAAGATTCACCAGATTTGACTCCGCGTGATTTTATTGTGTTCCCCAGACTGAATTTGACACTCCGTGGAATCCATTTTCAGTCGATCGAAGAAATAAAATAAAATTCACTGAAGGAGCTGAAAGCCATCCAAAAATGTGGCATAAGTTGTATTTAATGTAAGATGTATGTAGGTTTGTAAGTAAATACAATGTTTACCTAAACAAATACAATTTTTTTTACACTAGAGCATCGGCCAGCGCTTCTCTCGATTAATCAGCATGCAAATCTGTTACTCATGGATAAGTACGTACACAGATTTTACATGTTTGATTTTGTAAGTTTCCGTAGCACTTGGGCACGTTCGCGTACTGATCAGTGACCAACGCCGGCGGCGCTATTTAGATGCCGCGCTTTCGACAATTAACCAATTGTTTACATACGTACATTTTAACACATTAATGGATGTATGTAAGTACTTATCTGTGTGTATGTAAATATGTACATAGATAAGCTCACTGAAGTCTTCAGTCCACTTGAGGCCCATGTAGTTGACTTGCTTGCTTCAGTTCAATTCGTTTATTTTTCGGGTCAATTAGATTATTTTTTCTTGTTTCTTGCTTGCTGTTGTTTTTATTATTGTTTGCTGCGTAATCTACGCAAATACGAATTTTTTTGTTATGTTCGATTTTATTTTCTAATTGGTGCGTTTATTTTTACCAAACGCAATATGAGTTCAGTGTGCCAATGTGCAGATCAATCGGATTCATTGTTTTCCTTTTCATGATTTGGTTGTGTTTTTTTTTCGTTGCTTTGAGGCACAGATTTCTCTTAGGACTTTGTAAAAGCAATCTACATGCATACATGTATAGGAAAGTATGACTGATCCTTGTCTGTATGGAACTAAAAGTGTAGTTATGTTCTTATATTTGTGTGTCATAAATTTCTTTTAAGCAGAAAAATTCAAAATTTGACAATTTTAGCCATTAATTTGTTGTTTTTGGCTCTAATGTGCAAATGTTCTGCAACGAAATCTATGTCGTTACTCAAACGTTTGTGTATTTACATATGAATTTCGGTTATACTCTGCTTATTTGGCTTAGTTTTGGTTAGTTGCATCGCTGTTTCTTCAAATGCATTACTCACACACTCACATTCATACATAAATACATACACACATATCTGCGGAAAATATTGTTGTTAACCGTTTTTACATAAATTTCTGATTTATCGTTTTGTCTTGTCGCTTGTCGGAATTAATTGCTTTATTTCATTACAATTACAGTTTTCACCATAAAAGTCGCTTGATTTTACCTAATTTGCTTAATTATTAATTTTGCTGTTGTGACAGATGATATTTATTTGATTTATACATTCCCATATCAATCTCTATAAGGCAGCTGTCTCATTAAATTGAATGGCAGGTAAATACCGGTATATTTGTTATGTCCAAGGGATCGGTTTGTAAATATTGCATCACGTTAGAAAATGAGTGGCGTATATTTCCTCAATAGAAATGTGCCAAGATATATAGTTCCAGTAACATCTAGGAAATTGTATTAAAATCATAAATTAAAATAAAGAAAATTATGACACTTCTTTTTACTTTTCTCAAGAGCATTTCTGCAGGCTCAAGAAACACTTGTCCAACATGGGCATAGTCTCTTGCTTGCGATATGCAACAGGAAACTCCAGAATAACTGGTTCTAGATTGCCCAGCAATATGCAGAAGCTGGCTTAAGGCCCTAGGATCCATCTCCGTGGACAGGCCACGCATCACTTCCATCGCGCCCAACAAGCTCCTGGAATTTTTCAGAGTGCTGGACCTTTGTGACCATATATGTTATAGGAGAAGGCACATTAGACCATAAGTCGCAGTGCAAAACCTGAATTAGTTTTTATCTATAAAAATCTTTATCCTATAAGTAAATTGGTACAACCTTTTTATTTTGGATATGAAATTTATTTATGTTACACATTTTGGTTAATATTTTGGGTATTAGCTTGTTAATGTTATAGTCGTACCAAAAGAATTGAATCTTTTGTAAAAAACGACGTCGAGTTGAGGTCGCCGAGGTGATTCTTGACAACGTAACTGAAAACTTTAATCTGGCATCATTACTGATGACGAGGCATGATTTTATTAATATAAGGTCGAAACTGTTCAACAATTTAGCGAATGGTATACCAAAATGAGCCGAAATCGAATGAAGATATTTCATGAAAACCGGTCTGTTCAAAAATTGTAGCGTTTGTCGTATATTTTGAAGAAATTTCATCAAAAAAATTATTTTCCATGGACTGCATTTTTATCGATCAATTTGTATGACAGCTATATCCTGTAGTAATCTGATATCGGCAATTCCGTCTAAATATCAAAATAGTCATATAAAAAGCTTTATTCCAAGTAGTATCTTGGAGTAATTTAAAGACGATGGTCAATATATTTTTTCACGAAGACAAAATACAAAAATTTCTGACACTTCCAGATTGATATCCTAGTAAGGCCAGCTAGTTCAATATTATTCTCCAACACAGCCACCTAGTGGAAAATAATAGAACTGAGTGAAATATATGTTCGATCATCAGATATGGAATTCTGTAATGGATCAGTAGGCCAATATTAAAACGTCTGTATATACCTACATATATATAACTTCCGAGCCAAACATATTAGAAATCGTAAATGAATTTGCACATATAAGCAACTTGACTGAAGTAATAAAGGGATGAATAGGAAAAAAATGTGTATTCATATGCAGCATGTCCCAAAATAGAATTATTATAAAGTTATAATAAATAGCCTATTAAGTCAATAATAGACCAGTTTTTGTTCTTTGCGACAGGAGTAGTCATACTTTAGAATGCCTGCGCTTGACGCGAATTTCAGCAGACTCTGTGACCTCACTATCGATACCTCTTCCAGTGTATCAAACCGTTGGGACCGCAGATGCTTAGAGCGTAATCTTTAATCTCATTGTTGCCCTGGTGTCTTACTCTAGACATTTCCTGCAGTCCTCTCGAGCTGTCTTACAATAAAAGTTTATAAAATTTATTTAATGCTTTCATAATAAAGAAGAAAGGCTTCTAAAGTCATTTAACCCATTACAAGCTCATACTTCCCTCTCCTTCTCTACATTCAGGTAAGAATTTGACAAAAACGTAGAGCGACTAGGTATAGAGAAAAGTTCAAAAGAATCTTATGAGTTGTTAACTTTGGTGTGCTTCAGGAATTGATAAATAAATACAATTTTTCTACGGCTCGTTGGATTTTAAAAAGTGGCGAATCGAACAAGCAACTTATATGTATAAGTCAGATTGACTTAATCAAATGGTTATACCATATTAATGAGGGATCTATAATCCATATATGCTATTTTACATTGAATTCAATTTGATAACTTTGCTGTTGTTTTCACTTTTAACATGTTTTAATAAGAAAAGAGCTCCAGTAAGCTGGCAGTGAAGTAGAAAGTTGACTAAAATGTTGTAGCCTTACAACCTCATGAAATGTAATAAGCTCATATAAAAGTTTACAAATCTCGTCGAGATATGAAAAATCACAATAAAATGAAAAAAAATTACAACATACTTCTCAATTTAGCAGACTTGAATGCCAACACGAGGGAAGACGACTCTATTTTATTGTATTCCTCATTATATTGTGATTTTCTTTTTTTTTTTTTTTGTTTGGTAATTTTTCATCGCAATTTTGCATATGCTCATTAATCACTTCATAGTTCATTTAAAGAACTGTCAGTTCTGCAACAACCCACGCGTATACCGTTAAGTGCATACATACACATGTATGTACACATACATAGATCCGCAATGATTACCTTGTGCCAGTGAGTAAGAGCACACGACAAGTGAAAAACCAACAACAAACTGTAAGCGCACACTTCAACTACAACAAAAATGAATAACACAATAATATTTTAACACCACCAACAATGCGGTGTGTAAATATTACGCTAAACAACTCGCAATTGTTGCGTGTAAAACGATTTGGAATTATTATAAACCTGACATTGAAAATATTATTTCAATAGCAATCAGTTGCTAATTGAGCGGCAAGATCGGCTTGGCAGGCAGTTTGAAAAGATTCTATTAAGCGAACGTACAAACTTGTATATAACAAACAACAGTTATAAGAAGCAACAAAGTTTTCAGGCGTGTATGTATGTGTGTGTGTTTAAGCGCAGATATGTAAATTTGATAGCTCTGACACACAGTTAACTGTTCGACTGTGAGTCGATTTTGCCGCCGAGTCGCTGGTTTAAGGGGAGCGTGCGTGCGTTTGGCTCAATGTTTTGTGTGTGTGTGTCTGATGCGAATTTCATTAGTCGCCTTTGCACTTCGATATTGGACTTGAAGTAAATATTTGCAAAGTACATATATAAGTGCGAACATTTGAAATATTTTGTCTTTTTGGATAAGTTTATTGCTAGTTTATATATTTCTGTAAATATTATATATTAACAGCTTTATTTTTTATATTTATTATTATTTTCAGGCAGCTTTATTGAGTTACATTAATTTTCTCACTTTTGAATAAAAAAAAATTTTTTAAACAAAAGCTTTTTCAATATAATTTTTGTTAT
>NW_017536163.1:75569-164775 GCF_001853355.1 Bactrocera latifrons | reverse complement strand
AAATTAATCAATAAATTTACTTTTATAATTTTTTGCTATTAATAAAATTGTCAAAACCTAAATTTTTGGTAAAAAAATTAAAGTAACCATAGATTTTTTAACATCCAAAAGTTTTTAAAATTAATTTTATCTGTCAAATACATATGTATATAATTTATTTTCTGTTTTTAATGGATTAATGATTAATATTACAAATTTTATATTTTATATCCACATTTATATTAATTAGATTTTTTAGATTTATATGAAATGTATTGTTAAAATTGTTTTATTCGCGATTTACATATGTATATGCTTAATGATTTTAATGAGTTCCATTAAATTTCTCATTTTTATTTTGCTTTTTTTTGCTGCGAGTTCTGATAAAAAATCTTTTCTTGCTGAAATATTTTTTGCACATTATATTATTTTTTCCTTAGAGTTTCTCATTTTCTTCTGAAAATATATTTTTTCATATTACTCGTATTTTAGCACGATCCATCCATAAATCAAATGGGAAAATTTACCGCATTCATAAAAAATTATACGAAAATATAAATTCACTGTTTACACATATGTGCTAACTAATTGTGTTAGCGCAAAACAAAAACACTGTTATTCGTTAGCCGGCGTACGAAAGCACACTCGCGTACTGCACACACGCGCTTCACTGACGAGACTGATGTGCGTTACGTCGCGGCACGATCACCGAACCAACCCACCAACCAGTTCGCAGCTCCAAACATACATACATACTCAGCCCCCCAACGAAACTCGATGGATCTGTGCAAGTCAACTGCGGTAGCTGCGCCGCGTTGACTTCAGCAGCGAAAAGCTCAAAAGGCAAAACCACTTTTGTTGACTTTCGCACGACGCGCAGCGCCGATCACGTTGATCAGTGATCGCTGTTGATCGCAGCGCGCACCCAACGCACTTTGCAAAACAATTTGCGCCACTGTGGCCGGCCGCTGGTATACCTGTGCGTGCCTGTGTTAGTGCCTCTGCTACTTGCAGATCGCCGTCGCCGTCGCCGTCGTCGACTTTGACGTCGGCGTTCATTGATCAAATTATAAGTTTGCGATCTTTTCATTGCTGGCTCTCTCTCGCTTGTGGTTGTGCTCTGCTAATTGCGGGCGCTCACTTTTATTGTATGTGTTGTTGTTGTTGTTATCTTTGCACATTTTGTTTTTGCATTTGCTTTTGAATTGTAACAAGTGATATTTGTGTTGTTGCTTTGATTTGTTACTGTTTATATCGATGGCGTTCAGTTTGATTGCCTTTGTGTTGTTGTTGTCAATAGTGTTTTTGTACTCAAAAGCCGTACTTTTAGCCGGTATTTGGATTTTTTTCTTTTAATTTTTCAAAAGCAAACAAATATAGAGCGAATATAATGATCAGTATGGTAAGGATATGATAAGAATGGATTTTCAGAGACAGGATTTTTGCACTCAACAAATGTGCTCGAAAGCAAGAAAAATAATGCATTCTAAAAATTTTCACTAATTTTGGATGTTTTTGTATAAAAACTGTTTTGTAGAAATTTAGGTCTAAAATTCGGCTTGAATTCAATATTATCCGGTAAGTGGCCAAACCTCGAAAATTTGCTAATTTAATATGAGGCTATGTTCAAAAAAATATGAAGTTTTCATGCAAAAATCAGTTACTAAGCTCTATCTACATTGCATTTTATATTTTGGAATTAGACAACCTTAGTGTTGCAATCTGGCAACGTACAACTTTATAGTAAATTTTGACACTTGTGATGTTATACTTCCTCAGAACGTTTTGACATACGACCGACCACTCGTATGGCTTGTAGTAACTTGAAATATGCATCTAAATCGCGAACATTTTCAAACGCTTATTTTTTACAACTTTCGACGTAGATTAGCTCAGCAAAAGTTCATCGATGAACTTCTTTAAGGTTTTGGCGATGAAACTGAATCAAGGGCCAGTATGGATGGTATGGTGAATTCTATCAAGGTCGTTAATTTAAATCCCATTAATGGGATCAGCATACATTCAATATTGCATGGATCTTTGACTGTAACAAATTTTTTTCACGTTAGATCCCACACAATTTATCGAAAGCTCGTGTCGATTGTTCGGGAAAAGTATTTAAAAAAATACGATAAAGCGGTGCTTTTAAACATATATATGACAACATGCGCCCGAATATAGAGATCTTTCCACTTCATGGGTTCAAAGTAAGCCGAATCCAACAAAAATTGTTCCCGCATGAAGCACTTCCAAGTAAATGGTTAACCAGATATATCGCTACTATACCACAAGAGCAACTCAGAACAGTAAATTCTGAGTGTTTCGCAACCATTTATATGTCAATTGTCTTTCAAAAAACCGCGAAAACTGCGGCAGTTGGTTTGACGGATTACTCTTCACCATGACCATGCATAGACCGCTGAAACACATGCATTTTTGAGCACTCAAAACTTCAACGTCATCCACTATATGGTCCTGACTTGGATCCGAATGACTTTCTTTTACTCTCGTACGTTAAAAATAAACTAATAGGTCAACTCTTTGTTGATACTGAAAGAGGCGGTTCATACGTTCAAAACGCATGTTTTGCAGATATCTCAATCAGAATGGCGAACGTGTTTCGACAATAAAGCTATTTTCGGTGAATAAAATTTGTTTTTCCTCTCTAAACCCGAAATGTAAAAACTAACTTACATATTTGTTACTAATTTCTAGAAGAACTTCTTTTGCTTTCGAAAATCATTCTTATCTTCAAAATTGACTAATGAATGGTATGGGTTTGCCAAAGTCCCTAAGTTGGATGTAGTGAATGAAGTCCTTACTTTGAGTTAATCTTTGAAATAAACGAAGGATAAATGGACTACCGCCAGTTATCACAGAATAAATATATTTGTGCACTCTTTTAATGTACACTCAAGGATTACACCTTCAAAAACAAATTACAAACTAGTAAGTTTTTCTAGATGCTTAAGGGCACTTTCGTGGGTATTTATCAGTACATGTCTTTAGAGCCCTACATAAAATATTGTATTCACATAATGAAACCGACTTAAATTTTTTTGATAGAAAATGGAAGCATGGTTTCGATTACGCAGAAAGTACATGTCAAAAGAGCGGAACAAATATTGGTGTGTTTATTTGGGAGGTTGTTATGCATTCACTGTAACGAACAGATATGGCAGCAAGTGATGGTAAATGATTAACCTTAATTCAATAGGAGCGTGTGAAAATCGACTGCCCCAGTATTATGCTAATAGGAACGAGGGTTTCGATGAGCGTGACGCTATAGAACTATGTACCATCAAAATAGCTACAAGTTATCGAACAAAACGGTTACTTAATCGGATCATCACATATATGCTAAATTAGACCTTCAATTTAGTGCGAAAATAATAGATTTATTTTAGACCTTATGTCACTGACTTTGATGACGTCACATTAGCGAAATTTTGAAATAGTGAATTGTCAAATTAGTGTCTGTGACTGTGTTGGTTTCTTCTTCCCGATTTAACTCAAAATTTGCCGTCACTCTACACATTCTCGACTTTCATCATTACTTCTCATATATTATGCTTGCTTTCATAATATTTATGTCTCTGTAGACATGTGATGAAGCCTTGAAGCTTGGCGAATTTGTGTTCGACTAAACCAAAAATTTTAAAGTGGCTAGTTTATAAAAAACGAGTCCCTCACGATTTTTGCGAAACATATACATAGATATGCATAAATTTATCCATACATATACATATGTATATATAAGTGGAGAAATAATATTGTGGCATGCATTCACACCTAAGGACACATGTAGACAATATTAAGCGGAAAAGGAAAGCAACAATAACAAAAGACACGTTTGCTGCTGTTCATCACTTGACCCATCACTCAAGTGCCACTCATATGAGCCTTCTCTTTGTATGCAAATTTCCAGCGCTACGACCTGTTCTTCCCACCACGGCTGCCCCTCCAAATGATAAGCGCGCACATCGCTCCCAAGCTTCAGCGCAAAACGTGCAGTTAACAGAATTTCTAAGCCTTTAATGATCGGCTGATTTTTGTTGTTACCGCAACTGCCGACCGTGGTGCATGGTTAGACCATTGGTGGACTCGTGAGGCGATATTTTTGCATGCCTTCTTAGCCTTCTGGTTGTAACTTAAGTACTGCTTTTGTACTTATTAATATGTCTGTTAAAACAGCATATAGTATATAGTATAAAGCAGTAAGCATATATGTATGTAAATAGATATATATACATATGTTTAATGCACTGAAATTATCCTCTCTCTACACGCTTCATATCTGTTTTGGCCAACAATGACGGTCGTCATCACTCCATGGTGCATTTTATGCTTCGATGCAACAGTCACGATGTGTTGCAACGCGGCAGCACAACAAAAACAACAATAAATATGTAGAATAATATGAGGCGCATGGCGCTCGAATATGCCGCAACTTTGAGGTTTAATAGCAACAGTAACCGTATTGAAAGCGATCATTGTGGCGGCATTTGTAATATGCAGTACAGTGGAGGCGCTTACATTGAGAAATTTCGACTTGAAATTGTGTTAAAATAAATGTAAGCAACACTTCAGTACTGTAGAACCGAAGTATGGGATTAAAAACGGAAAAAAATTATTGACTGCAACGAAAGTTTGTAACGCAAGGAATTTCCGTCACCTCACATAAATACATGGCGCCGCCATTGTTAATGTTAAGACGATTTCAGTAAAAAAAGAATTTAAATGTTGCCACATGTTTGTAATTTTCAAGTAAAAGAAATCATAACTCAAACTCTGCGCAATGTGGACTTCAATGTGAACAGGTGTAAGAAAGCTCAGAGTTAAAAAATTTTGGTGCAGAGTTGCCACTTATTTCAAATTTTTTAAAAACTGCTTTCAACTTTTATTCCAAAAAATTTTATAGGTAAATTAATTATAAATGAGATATATATTTAAAAATAAAATCTTGCCACCTGTTATAATTTTCCATCAAATTGGTTATAATATGTAAACAACTACGTTTAAAAAAATTACATGTGTGAGCTTTTTTGAAAGAGTAGTCACTATTTTGGGAAAAAATAATTAAATAATTTCCTACAAAAAATTTAGCATTTAAATTTTGGGATGAAATAGGAAGTATTTGTAAAAATTCATATAAAGATAACTTCAGAAAGGTTGAGATCAAACTAGTATATCAAAACTTGGGTCAGAAAATTTGTAGATAATTTAATAATCCTTCGTCGAAGTCTTTAATAATTGTATCTCAAAGATCTGTGTACGATTTCATGAAGATCGGTTGAGTAGTTCTCGAGAAATTTTGCCAACCGTCATCCAAAACGCTGTTTTGAGAAACACGCGTCTAAAGGCAGCGCACTTAACGTTAACCTCGACCGCACAAGCTCTCAAGACTGCATCTCCGAAATTATTATTCCGTTTTGTAGAATTTAAAAAGTCAATAAAAAATTTGATTTTTTGAAACCCGTAAAACCATGTAACCCATGAACTGATTGTCACCATCGAAGAATAAACTCTAACCTGATATATAATATGTGACTAGGAGCGACTGAGGTTATATAATATAAAAAGTATAATATTTATAGTTTGTAGAACCGGTCTCTGAGGTGCCAACCAAAGATAAGAAAAGGATGATTAAAAGAAATTTTCGCAGACAGTTCATTGACCACTTTATGGCAAGGCTGTAAGTTAAAGGCTATTAAATTAAATATTTCAAGGCCGTGTGATCTCTTTTAAGCTATTTATCATTCGCCTTGGCGGGTAACACAGTATCTAAGGCAATAAAATGTACTTCATATATCGATTTAATTAAATGCAAATATGTACAAATATATTTTCATCAGTTTTTTACTCTCAACCTGAAATAAGAGATTTTATATACAAAATGACAACACTATCCTAACTTAAATTTGCTATTATCTGCACCTATGAACGTATAACATTGAAAATTGGTATTTGTGCGTTTATTACTAAAACGATCGAAACATCGAAAAACATCGCCAGTCTCACTTTAGTAAACGCCTAAAAGTCTGCAAGCAAAAAAGTGATCGTGGTAACTTACAACAACTTCAACTCACGCACACATTAATGTGCAGATACACAGAAAAAGTGTTTAACTAAAATAGCAGGAAGTTGTATGAAACATAAAATCTTGATTGCCATTTTCTCAATGTCTGGTTAGCAGCCAACCGTCAGTTAAGTTCTAGTTGACTTAACGAAGACTACTTCTTTCAGTAAAGATCCTTTTTGAAGTAAATTTTAGAATAATGATAGCATCGGACGCTTCAGATTCTCATTGAAATCTTCCGTCGCGAATTGAGGATTCTCTAAGTTTGATAAGTGATATCTAGTTTTTCAAGCTGAACTTTTTTTACTATCGTTTGCCAATTACTAAACAAGTAAATTTAAAAATGTCATCGATTTAATAAATATATAGAATTTCGGAACCAATTTATTTCCATTTCAACAACTGTTTTGTAGTCCAGTTCAATTTGATGAATGATATTTTTCATTAAAATATTAATAATAATCGGTATTAATAAAACATCGAAATTTATCGATTGCTCTTTTTCGCATAACGTTATTTTTTAATTTAGTGTTCAATTTTAAAAAACGGCATTAGAATATTTCATAAAAAACCATCAGAGAAAATCGATAGTAATAGAATTCGGGTATAAATCCAATTCGAAAACTTTTATCAAAAATGCATAGCTTGCCTATATTTTTTTCAATTATTGCTTTTCATTGAAAAAATAATAATAATCGATTTTAATAAAAAATCGAAATTTATCGATTGTTCTTTTTCAAATAAAGTTATTTTTTAATTTAGTGTTCAATTTTAAATAACGTCATTAGAATATTTCTTGTTCAGGTATAAATCCAATTCGAAAAATCTTATCGAAATTGTTCGTGTACAAAAATTTTAATTGTATAATTTTATATACCGTCACTAGAATATTCCAAATAACAATATTAAAAAATTATCGAAAATAATCGATTTTATTTTCGGTTACTGTTCTAAAATCAACCAAATGTTGATTTATTGCGTTAAATGCACAACATTAGAAATGATATTAGAATATTTCCAATGTCTATACCATAAATTTATGGAAAATAATCGATTTCATGTTCTATTAATCGACTAAAATGTTTTAAATGCTGATTTATTTCGTTAATTGCCCAGCTTTGAAAATTATATCTAAATATTCCCAATATCGATATTATAAATATATCGAAAATAATCAACTTCAATTTCTATTAATCGACTAAAATTTTACAAATGCAAAGCTTTGAAAATTATATCACAATATTTCCTGTACCAATATATAAGGAAATAATCGAAAATAATCGATATTTTTATGGACTAAAATCTTCTGTTTTATAAGTATAGCACAAAAAATAAAATATTTTGAATGGCAGTAGCTAAGAATTATCGAATTTATATTCGATTAATCGACTAAAATCGTCTAAATCTTGATAAAATGTTTTCACATTTTAACTGCTGAAATACATTTATTTCGTCACCTTAAAATTTCACACAGCAAAAACAGATACTATACAGTTATAAAACAGTCCAAACGATTATATGCTGAAATTTCTTAGAGATGTGTTAAATAAAATCATAATTGTAAATGTCGCAACAGTAGTGGTAGTAAATTTTTAAAATTTTAAAATTTTCTAAATTTATTTAGTACAATTTTGTATTTGTTTCATGCATAGTTAAGAGTGTTTATTTCAATTCTTTTATTTTTATTATTATATAACAATATGTATGTTGTGTAAGCATATTTCTTAAATAAAAATTGACTAAGTTTTATTAAAGAGATTTTATATATATATATGTGTAGTTGTAGTTGTTATAATTTTAAATAATTATAATTAATTTATTATATTAATTAAATAGATAAATAAAATATAAAAATAGAAGTAATTAATTAATTAAAGTAATGTTATATAAATAATTATCACTAGAGTATGTAACGGCATAACATTTATACATATTTGTTGTTTTTGCTACATTTAATTTGGAATTCTCCGGCATTAATAAGTTATGTATGTAGATAAGAAATCAAAAGGTTAGTTTAGTAAATGCGAAATTCAAAATTCGAAGGAATCAGCAGAAATTAGTTGCATTAAAATTTCATTCGCAGGCATTTCTTGGTCATAAACGTTTGTAAGCATTTGTTAGATTGTTTTTTGTATTTTTCTTTTCTTTTTTGTCTTTACTTTTTTTGTTTTTGTTCTTATATACATATATTTTGTTTGTATGCATGGGCTGACCACTTTGGGCAAAAAGTAGTAAGACGTTGTTCATAATTTCAAAAATCTTATTTTATTCTTCAAAATCTGTATCGTCCCGCTCAAAGCAATCCCCCTTGGTCCTAATACACTTGTGTCAACGTTTTTCCAATTCTCGAAACAGCTTTTAAAGTAAATTTCCAGAATATTAGCAAAAAGTCATACGGAGCTCAAGTCTTACTATTTTCTGCCCACAGTATAATTTCTATACTTTAACGCTTTGGTATTGCCAAATGACGCCAAAAGCCAACCAGGCATGTATTTGGCACTTGAAATCTGCAGTGTATTTACTTAAAAATTCCAAAATAAATAAATTTAAAATTTTCTACAAACATACTTATATATTTTATGCACATAAACAAAAATATTTATGTAAATTTCCTCAATGATTTTGCCGCAGTCATTTTCGAAAATTTATGATGAAGCTACTTTCCAAAAACAAAAAACAAAAACGTATACAAAAACAAAAAATACCTACATACATACAAACAACTGCTTATTTACTCAGTAGTCATTTCCGACTGCTCGGGCACGTCAAGGCAACAATAAAGTGCGGTTAAGTTCATGGTTAGTTGCTGCCTGTCAGCAAATAAATAGCAAACTAATTTAGCCAAAGCAAATAAATTTTCGAAAATATGCTCGGATATTGTGGTCAAACATTTCAACGTACATACACACATGTGATATGTATGTTTGTGTGGGTGTGTGTGCATGCAAAGCGCTGTTGTTGTATGTTGTGCGCAGCTGGCGTTGGCGTTGGCATTGTCGCTTTGCGGACGCCACCAACGCCCCCGCACGCACTCACGCATTTCACCTATAGAAAGCCCTTGATGGTTTGCTTGGTTATGTTCTCGTAATATTTGCTGCGACGCCAGGCCGCATTCGGTTTTTGATTGTTACTCGTATTACTTGTGTTGTTGTTGTTGTTAGTATTGCTGTTATTGTTATTACTGTTATAATTTGTTTGCGGCTGCTGCTGTAGCTGTTGCTTTTGCTTTTGCGTTTGCTGTGGCTCAGTACTTGAACACGTGCTCACCTCCGGTGTCACCGATGTGACCGGCACCTCCTCCGTTAGCACCTGCAGCGATGGCGAATCTGCTATACAGCTTGACTCCAAGTCGGACTCCGACTCGATGGGTATGCTTTGGTAGTTATAGTGCTCTACATCGCCATCACCCGGTGTCGGTGTCACGCTTTGGCTGTGCAAGTCTTCAATGTCAGCGATGCTGCTGCCGTCGCCGTCGTCGCTGGTGGGTGGTAAAGCATATGCGCCTCCAACACTTGATGAATCATTTGCGTTTTGTTGTTGGTGTAGCTCTTGTTGTTGCGGTGAGGGTGTGGAGTCTTGCTGTTGTGCAGATACAAAACTATGTTCAGTGCCATCGTACGACATATTAATGTCCGCGGGTATTTCAAATGTCGATGCGAAGGTGGAGTCATCGGCTTCGCTCACATCAAATGAGCTTTTATCGCAACTAATGAACGAGGAAGTGCGTCCGGACGCCGTTTGGTATGACGACGAATGCGAGTGTGGCGTGAAATTGCCCTCGGATGCGGTAACGAAGGAATCATCTTCGGTGGAGCGTGAGTGCCAGTCCTGGAGAGGGATAGAAGAATTTATATTATTTTGGATGACTTTTGGAAAGTGCTTTCGGAGCATTGTTTTATATTAAATAGTTTATAAATTTGGAAATGACATGCCATTTTTAGAGACCCACA
The DNA here is from genome assembly GCF_001853355.1 of Bactrocera latifrons. Taxonomy (NCBI): domain Eukaryota; kingdom Metazoa; phylum Arthropoda; class Insecta; order Diptera; family Tephritidae; genus Bactrocera; species Bactrocera latifrons. The sequence goes on along the minus strand of NW_017536163.1, from coordinate 154,767 downwards.
AAATTTGAACAAAATTAACTGAAGGCACTAAAGGTCATCTCAGCCGAGGCTTATAATAAGTGTAAAGAAAATTGGTGTAAACATAGGCTACACAAACAGGAAGGGTATAATAATGTGAAAATATTTTCTTCTGTCAGTCCGGGTCAAATTTGATCATATGATATAAAATCATATATATTTTCTCGCTTAATATTTCATCCCGAATGGTATATTCTAAGTCAGTTTTAATTGAAATTTCTATTGAAATATGTGAAAATATTTTTTTTTTGTCAGTCCGGGTCACATTTGATCAGATGGTATGTGATATGATTGTTTTCTCGCTTAATATTTCATCCTTAATACCGTATTCAGTTTTAATTAGTATTCTTAAACATTTTTCCGAGCGTCATTTGACTTCACTTGTTTTAAATTTTTATGGATTGGCTTTATATTTAGCAATTTTCAGAGAAATTTGCCTTCTCTGGATAAACGCATGCTTAAACTATAATTTTGGAATAATGACAAATTAGGTTATTTCGAACAACCTTGCTTTCGCATTTACCATATACTCCATCATCAGACCCTTAGCGACCATTTCTTTTTCTTAGATCTCAGAAAAATGCTCACGGAGAAGAAATTTTATTTGAATGAAGAGGTGATCCACGAAACTGTGTCTTATTTTGAAGCAAAGCACAAAAATAGTATCGAAAAGTTGGACAGCCGCTATAAACTTCATTTAAGGGAACTTTGTTGAAAAAAACTAATTTTGCCAAAAAAATATGTGATTACTATGGGATGGGACCATTTATTCTCTTGTCTATTGGCACTCTCTTTTTCGTTATTTCTTATCCCTATTTGCCTATCGACACTCCAGCATTGTCGTACTAGTGCGTGAAGCGATCTAAAGTAGAGAAAATGTGTCAGCGGTTTTCGGGTTATTGAAGCACCTTCAAATGTTATTCACCGCTTTATATGATAGACAGATAACCGTCAAGCCTTGAATAAGCATTTCACAAAACAGCCGGCTGTATGTTAACAGTATTGATCCGGCCACGAACTCTTATTTCGGCCATATCACTTTGTTCAGATCGATGATTACTGAATAATAGTGTTCTAAAAATCAATTTTTCGATGAATCCGACCTAAAAACAGCGTATGCTGGGGGTTAACTGCTGAAGTGACGGCTTATAGCTTACAATACATGACAAACTAATTAGTATTCTATATATAGTAAGCAATAAGTAATGTGGAGTCTCCACAAGCAATAGTCATGGCTAAAATAATCTCCAAATAATGGTACTATACCGAATTCAGGACAAAAGTTGAGAAAAACATGTCGGGGAAAAACTTTTTCAAATACATCGATCTTGTCTTATTTATACAAATTTTTTTAATTCTGCTTTTCTCAACGTATTATTCTTAAATATGTACTGCATTCAACTCACCTCACTACTGTAACTCCGCATAGCCTCGCGCTTCTTCTCAGCAGTGCTTGTCGCATTCACCTCCAACGCTTCCGCATCCTGTTGCACGTCGCGTATCGCAGCATCAAGCGATTCTGCTACCTCAGCGATCTCCTGCAACTTATGCGAGATCGCTGCACAAGCAATATCATTATTCCCCGTCGGCTTTATAACAATAGTATTGGAATCGGCGGTGCTGGCGCTATCGACCGTGCCAACTGGACTGGACGACGACTGTGTTTGTGTATCACCGGCCGAACTGGAAGCATCCGTTGCCAGTTCATCAACTGTAATGCTAGAAGCAATTTCAACATTTTTATTAGCAACCACATTAGACGTGTTCAAAGTTGGTTCTACTAAGGTTCCGACTAAAATATCTCCTTTTGCTACAGCAGTTGGTGCTTCAACCCCATTCTTTTCGCTTTCATTATCATTAATTAGTGAAGTATCATCTCCCATCTGCCCTAACTCATTAGCACCGTCTGAAGCAGCGCTAATTTCCCCCACCTTCACCACATTCTCGTCAACTGCAGTTGCAGTCTCATTTGGCTTTTCGACAACTTCATCTGATTGAGTGTTGACCTCAATTTGCTGCTCGTCAACGTTGTCAAATGCTTCTACCCCATTCCCGTCTTTATTTGTATTATCATCTACGCTTTTGTCAGCCCCCCCATCGTTCTCGGCGGCGTCTATTACTACATCGGCGCTTGTTTCATCATCTGCCACTGTCTTTTCACTTTCAGTCGTATTTATAGATTCTCCCGCTTCATTCATGTTGTCACACGCATTCAATGTGTCTGCCGTTGCCATCGTGGTGCTATTTTCTAGTGTTACGGTACTTAATTCGTGTACCACGTTGCCATTACTTTGAAGCCCATTTGGCTGGCTACTTGGCGCGGGCTCTACTTTTTCATCCAACGCGCTTTTTTGCTCGACCGCTGCAACTTGCTCTTCGGTGCTGGATTTTGAAAAGTGTTCGGCCGCGCTAACAGTATTTTCTGCATTTTCAGGTTTGTCTTCAAAGTATTTTCCAGTTTTCGTTTGTTCGGTACCGCCGTTCGCCTGCGAGTTTTCATTTTCCGTAGTTACCGTTTCCGTTTCCGGTTCGGGCGAATCTTCACTTTTTGCTTTCGCAAATAAATTACGCAATCGCGAGAACATCTTCGTTTGTAATATTTAATTTTTTTTTGTTTTAAACTTGTTGATATATATCAGTTATATATATTTCAGAAGTCGTTAGTTTCGTTTAGCGCGTTTCGTAAGTGTGCTCCAAGCGTTCTTAGCTCGTCTTCTGTTATTCACTTGTGTTATTCGTTAATATTTTACTTGCCAAATGTGCTTTCCTTAACTGACAATTGTGCGAAATATTTTGAAGAGTATTAAAACGCTTCTATTTTTAACTAAAAATTCGGAAGATTTATTATGTTGCATGCGTTTTCAGCGCCACTGCTCTCAAGCTCTTTGAGGTATTTTAATTTTTAATTTTTTTAAGCACAAATTTTCACCGGTCGCTCCTTTCTTTTGATAGTAAGCAATGCAGTTTTATGGGACCCGCACTCTTTAAAGCTTAATCTCGCCACGTTCGCGCTCCCGCTCGTTTTCCTATAACCCTCTTACGGCCTGGTTATACGTCGTACGCCACGACACAACGGTAAATATTTATTCCCGTACGTAATTACGAATTGAAGAACCACGCTGGATCGCGCACTAAAATATACTAACTTGCCTATTGTGTCTGTCTGTCAGACTGCTCCTCGGCGAGCTCTAAATTTTTCAAAAATATTTATTATTAAACGCGTACTCCTGGCTGGTAGTGAATGCGGAGGCATTTTTGTGGCTATTTTATTTGAGTTTTGTACTTTTTTTGCTGCTGGTTTGTGAGTAGATGCGACGCGTGGACGGCTAAAATTATGTGACGTTTCTTCTGCGTTTCTTTCTTATATTTTTTTTATTTTAGTATCTTATTTTTTTACTTTTGTGTATTTGTTTTTGTATTTTAGTAAAAGCGAATTTTGGGTGAAAGCAATTTTCCTGTGCCTTTTTTCCGGCGCTTTCCTTTAGTTGCATATGTATGTATACAAATCTATGTATATGTATATGTTATATATTTTTATGTATAGACTTAGCATCGCTCAAAGCCAAATCGTTTTAAGTTTATATTTATTATTGTTGTTCTTTGGTGGGTTCCGCCAACAGCTGCACTAAACTTGAGAGATCAACGTGAGATCAACCAAGAATATCTGTTCTGACGCACTATAGCTAGATTATTTATGTAAGACTTCATGTACATTATATATATCTGTGTATGTTGTAATGTTTGCATACTGTTATCTAATTGCGGTTTTCTCCAATATTATATATGGCTCGATCATTAATACATATAATATTTCTGAGCACACGTGCCGTATATACAAACATACATCCATATGTATGTTATTAAGATGACCCACAAGGAAACAAAAATGTTACAAACTTTTACATTTTTTAATTAAAAAAAAAAAAATAAAATTCAAGTTGTTTAAGAAGGATTACAGAAAAAAATTTTAACGGGGTAGCCACCTATTTTTTACTATGTTAAATGACTACACATTAATTTATGAGCATCATTAGAAAAATAAATAATATTTAAGGAATTGAGAAAGATTACAAAAGAAGAAATATTAGTAAGGTTTCCACCTGATTTTTACTATGTTAAATTAATACACATAAGTATGTGATATTCATTAGAAAAATTAAATAAAAGATGTTTACTAAGGATTAAGAGAACAAGCTTTGAATAGTGTTGCCACCTGATTTTCACTATGTTAAATTGGTATACATAAGTTTGTGAGTTATTGCAATAAGGTCTTGAAATTAAATAGATCGTATAAAGTTATTGCTGAAGTTTCTTTTAAAGTTGCCACCTATTTAAAATTATTAATTCAAGTAAATTGACAGTCTAAATTAAATATTCCTATGTTGCTATGAAATGTACGGTAACTCATATAAAAGTGCCTTAAACAGTAACTTTGAATTGGAGTACTTTCCAACTCCACATATTACGGAGAAACTATTTTGCGTAGGGCTGCCACTTATTTTTTTATTATATTAAAAAAAAATTAAAACCAAATGGTATAAAATTGGCTGCTGCATATAATTTTTAGGGTTGCCACATATTTAAAAATATTAATTCTAGTAACTTTATAACCCTATAACACGGGTTATTATATTTGAATAGTGATATACATCACTATCTAAAAGAAAGTCTTCTAAAAAAAAGTCATAGTCTCTACCTGATGAAGTAGCTTCCAACTTGACATATTGAGGCACTACGTATGACCCTACCTGATATTTAAGTTGTAGTTGATATTTTATTTTATTTACTTCCAAATTTCAAGACCTCTAATGTTCAATACAAAAATTATTCAATCACTTACGATTTTATAAAAAGATTTATTTTTATCAGACATAAAAGTGTTACTAACAAGGCTTTTTTGCCATGTAGCGGTTTCAATCATTCAAAGTTACTTATGCAAACACGTCGCCGTCAAATAATAATGAGAAAATAAGTTAGAACGCAGTATACCACATCCAACAAACCTTGTATATAAATAACAAAAACTTTGGCTTGAAAAGCACTCAAATTGAGAATTCTATATGCCTATATTTCTATTATACTTTCATAGTACCTCAGTGTCCAACGAGCCCGCCTATTTAAAAAAATATCTACGGAATGTTTTAGTCTCCTTAAATCCCAAATATATGTCTCTATAGTGGATCTGCCCTAAAACCATTTGTAGTCAATAAATATATCTAAGTAGAGTTAATTTTCATAATCGATGTTTTTGCAGGGATTCTTTAGATTTTTTCGGAATTACAAATGTGGATATATATATATATACATATATATGTACATATATGTATGCATTTCATTTCGTTCATTCGTTATCGAGGTATAGTTCTTGTTCCTTTTTGACTGTACGAGGTTTGTACAAAAAATATTGCGAATTTTGAAACTTCCCGGGTTACGTGTATTCGATTTTCGATTGTTTTTTTGCGTCATATCCATAACTTATTCTGACAAAGTCGGCCATTTTGAATGTTTAGTTAATTGTTGACAGTTCTTTTGCTTCTTCGACTGTTGCTTATCCCACAAAATGGATCAAAGAATCTGAATAAAATTTGCGGACTCATTAGGAATATTGATAGTGGGATATGATGAGGTTTCCTTGGACAAAAGCTATGTAAGTTTATCGTTGGTACGAAATGTTCTCGAAAAGATATGAAAGACGAAGACCGCGCCAGACGCCCGACCATTTCAGAAAAGACGACAACATTAACCAAGTGTGTTGACCCATTGTCGAATCGCTATTCGAGGAATTGCAGAGGAGGTAAATATTTCGATTGGCACGTGCCTTTCGATTTTAACCACTGATTTGGATGTGAGTCAAGTCGTCGTGAAATTTGTGCCCAAATTGTTCTATTTCGACCAAGAACTGCTTCGTGTTGACATTGTTCAGGATATGCTCAACTAAGTCCGCTATGACCAGAGGGTCGCAACTGGTGACGAATCAAGGTTTATGTTTAATGGAAGTTACTGCATGAGTCAAGGCTGGAAAGGGTGCGCCAAGTGAGATCGAATGTGAAGGTTATGCTAACAACTTCCTTAGATTGTAGGGGCATCGTCCATTGTGAGTTCTTGCCAAAGTGTCGTAAAATCAATAAAAAAAAAATAATCCCTTCAAGTTAAGTTCGTCAGAAATGCCGAGATTTGTGGAAAAACACAAATTGGCTTTAGCACGAGCTCACGCATCGTTGCTTGTTCGCGAGGATTTGGTTAAAAAGCAACACATTAATGGTGTCGTAGCCACTGTATACCTCAGTAGATTGAGAAGAATTGAGGACATAAATACTGCATTGAAGGACTTCTCAGTCAAATTGAATGCTTCAAGAATATTTCGGGAGATCGTTTTGATGACCGAAAGTGACTTCTGGAAAATTCTGTCGAAAATCAATCAAACCCAGCCTTGTCCCACCCGTAATCATACCCAACACATTACTGTTTATTAATTGCCCATAAATATTAAATTTAGAACCATTCTCACACTCAATCAAATAATGGTCTCGAATCACGTAACACTATTTAATTACATTTACAGTACACGTAGCATAATTTCGCTGTACTCAACAGTTTGGCGTCTGAATTGTAGTCAATAACCTCAGGCTACAGACAGACTGGCTACTGTTCTATCACAAACATATACACATAAATACATAATATATGTTTGCAATAGTGTTATTTACATTCTGGTGGTGTTGGTGGAAACTCATCGTGAAAATGCAATAAACGCAAATTAATGCTTAAAGTGTTGTATGCATGGTTTACTAATGCGCAACCACAACAACAATATTCATAAGAGACACCAAAGACGAAGGTTTAGGAGGAAAAATGTTATAGTCCACTGTTCTATAATATCACACATATGTATACTCGTAGGAAAGCGAGTTCCTTGTGTCAGTTTTATGTCAGAAAATCTTCCTGAAATTGAGATGGAAAATTCAAGCTCACAACTTTATTTTTCTTTCAGAGTCGATGAGTATAGAAAAATTACTATCACAACAAAAGACACAATTATAACATCGAAGTGCTGCGATACTATTTAAACTGTTCTAAATAATAATTTAAATATCACTTATTCCAAAGAAGAAAGAAAGGCCTTTAAGCCTTTGAGCCTATCATAAACTTCTTAAGGCGGATAATATCAATTTCGGCTATCTCTCTGGGTTCGTCGGATGTATGACTGCCGACGAAATATGCGCAACGATAGTAAATTTCGCTTTGTCTAATTATTAGTATCTCTATCTCGTATCCCGTCAAAAAGAAAAAGGTTTTCGATTGCTTGCTTCAATCTCATCAGTTGTTGGCAGTAAGATGTAAAATCAATCGTTTAACCAGGCTGGAGCAGCTCATAGTTGATGATTCCTTTAAAATCCGAAAAAAAAAAACACTCAGCATAACCATTCGAGGCGTTAATCCTGGCTTTGCGACTATTTGTTGAGCATCATCACACTTGATTTTACACATTAGTGTCGTATTTAATCCACTTTTCGCCTCCTGTTACCATTCGCTTCAGAAATGCTTAGATATCCTTTTGTTTCAGCGAAGAATCGCAGGTGTTAATTCGGTCCATTACATTTGTCACAGACAAATCAGCCTTTTTTAAATGGTTCAAAACCGTTTGATGGTCAATATTAAGTTCCTTAGCGATGTCATGGCTGCTTATGTGATCAGGTCTTGTAACTTTTTTTAACTTCCCAGAATTAATTAATTTATTTTTTTTTTGTGATTAAATGAAGCCTAAAATCTCACTTTTCCAGCTCGATATGGTATGACACAATGTGAAAGGTAGCACATATTCGACTTACATTGAAAAATACGAAAAGACTTTTTCGACTACACAATATATAGGCGGACAGACAAATGGTCATGGTTAAATTTACTCTGATCACACGGTGATCATTTACCTATGAATGTGCACAAGTATATACTTCATATGGTATCTTTAGGCTTTTACAGACTTCGTGACAAGCAATATATTACCCTCCTCATGGTATTTTAATAACAAAAAAATCTGTTAAACACAGTATTTAATTAAAAAAAATCATCTTGCTAATTCATCAATTTCCTACAAGGCACTTTATTTCTGTTTTTTCTTATTAGTCCCTTCACATGGCTCTACAAATATTATGCAATATCTTCATAATTAATTCATTTGCGTGCGGCGACGAACAATAATTTTAACTTACGTTCTGGAAGAGAAGAACACAATTCAATGTATGAAGGAAGTAAAAGAAAGAAAGCATGTAAATATGTAAATGATGGACACGCGTGTGGGAAGAACATGCGGAAGCAGACATGTTGTAGACACTCATTGAGCGCATTCTCTCATAAATACTTATGTATGTAAATTTAGGTATGTATATGTGTGTATGTATAAGTATATGTGGCACTAAAAATGTCACTTCGTGGATAGGCCACCGACAAAGGTCACTAAAGCGATAATAATCGAAATCGAATTGGAGTTTTGAACGCATTTCATTTGTCTTAGCTCAGAAGAGTCGAATATGCGACAGACAATTGACCGTGTGTGGTCTTTACAATTTGTACTAAAGACACCAATCAGATAATGAGGGTTAAAGCATAATTTTTGTCAGGCAATAGTAATAATTAATACAACGTTTATTTATACTTACTGTATTGGCCGTTCTGGCGCTTTGGAGAAGTTTTCTAATATTTTTCTCTTTTCTATATTGAATACCATAAGGAAATATTGTCGTTTATTAGGTAAACTGACCGGTCAACATTTTGCTTCCAACAGTATAAAAATATTTCAAATCGAATTAAAGTTAGTTAATAAGAAACTTTTGTTCACCCGGCAATCCATCGGGCCCCCGCTTTGTTGTTCTTCAGACGGGTTTTTGCTTTCGAACTTCCTCTTGGTCGGGCAGTAGAACGTCTGCTCCATCAAACTTGATTAGGGAATCGGGTTCACCATGTCCAGGTATTCAACATAATTTCAATTTGCTGTGGGCATAAGTCACTAGATCACCTTTGAGGGTTCTACAAAAGTAGATCGGTAGCTACAAATCACTGACTAATTTACTTTATATGTATTATAAACTTTTAGCAAACTTAATATAACCTGTTCAGAGTATGCAAATTTTCATTACATTAAAGTTTTTTGTCTGGCATATAAGGATGTTCTTTAGACTTTAAATGAGGCATTATTTTGTCGGTGTTTTTTTTTTTTTTTTTTGTGACAGCTTTTACTTGCTTTATACTCAATTTTTCTTTCCTTTTCATAAGGAACAGACCTAGTCCGGAACAACGTTTACAAATCGTGTAAATTTGTTACCAAAATATTGATTCGGTTCGCGCATTGCGTGCGATCATTCGATCGATAATGAGTTCAAGGCTTGTATCGGCGCTTTGCTATCTGAGTGAATGGTCACTTCTCTGAAAGGGGCTGCTCTCCGGAGCAGTAGATCTACTGCTACCTTAATGCTGCAACCTCGGCTTGGAAAGCACTGCAATTGTTAGGAAGTATGAAGCCGTAGTTGATAGAGAGCACCTGACAGTAAACACCTCCACCAACCTTCTCAAGCACTCAGATCTGTAGTGGTTGTTGTTTTTGTAATGCCAGAACTCTGCCGAATCGACTGTCCTGTGGGATAAAAATCCGGTTACAAGGCACCCGACTGTCGTGGCAGCTGCTCCAACGGCTTCTTCTCATTCACAACTCCTTTGTTAGCATATGGGTTGAAAGGGAGCCGTCAGAGTTCGGTTTGGCATCTACATGCATCTAGTGAAAAATAGTGATTCGGTTCGCACTACGCATTGGTACTACGATCAATATTCGATCCGTAATTCAAGCAACCATGGATGGGTTTCGCACCATCTTTCCTATAGTGAATGATATGCATCCTTAGAGTTGTCCGAATGAGTCCATACACTTTCGCGGACAACAATTCTAGCTGTGTCCATCCACTTTTTGGAAGATTATGCAGAAGGATCTTGGTTTGCGGGTTAAAGAAGTCCAAATTTTTTAAGCGTGGCGTACGTTCCGTGAACGTGTTCGAAACGAAATGGGCACTGATCGCGATTTTGACAGGAAAGGTCTGTTCATCAGTGAAGCGCACTTTGGGGTTAATGGGTATGCTAATAAACAAACTTATTGTGCTTACGGTGTTGATAACCTATAAACCATAGGTGATACGCAGTTATTTTCTCAAAAAGTCACTGTATGTGCGCGCTATGAGCATAGGGAATCATTGGTCTATATTTCTTCAAAAATGAAGCCGGTGATAATTTTACTGTTAATGGGGAGCTACTACTGATTAATAACTTTTTCAAACCTGAATCAGTGGATGTGGTAGAAAAAGATGGAGCTGCATGTCTTACAGCTAACGCATTAATCAATTTGATGAAGGAAACTCTTGCTTAGCCCATTATCTCGCGATGTGGGCCTGTGGCGTGGCTCACAAGATCGTGTAATTTAATATCGCTAAAGTGGAAATTTTAGTCAGAGTCTGTAATTTGTTGTTGACAATTAAGATTAAGATATTTTCTGCAACTCCTCAGCAAATTTTTTTCTGTTTTTCTGAGAATAGCGTTCGTTCTACATTTCACACGAAGTTAAATAATACCAGATTTGTAAACCAGTTGTAAAATTATACAAATATTGAGAGACAGTTACAGTTACTTGCTAGATACCTCTCTTTGTATAGCCCTGGAAACTGAAATGATGATTAATTTTCAAGAATGACACGCCCAGCGACAGCGAGCTACATGCGGACGGTAGCGATTTGAGCACGCGTCAAAAACAACAAACGAAGTAGTTAACTTAGCCGACGGTCAATTGTCTTTAACACGCGCCGTGGGTGGCACAAACATGCAGCAACATTGTGGCTACTCACTCACGACTGTTTAACCAATTCTCACAGCTTTACCCTACGTACGGGCAATATGTACGTATGTATGTACGACATATGAGTTACTAGTTGAAACCGGTTGTCATAACAAGAATAAGTACCTCGTGTTGAAATGCTATAAAAAACGCTTGTATTATATTGGTTAACTTGAGTACTAAGAAATGAGGCGTGAAATTAAAGCTTATACTAAGTAATCGCCCTTGCGATAAGCGGCGCATAAAACGGTCTTTCATGCACTTTATCTTCATAAAAGCTCAGCATCACCGAAATATGTTTGTACCAAGAAGGCAATGTAATAAAAAGTGTCACAATTCACACTCGAACCCGTTAAAACTAGTAGAAACACAGCGCTAACCCGATTTCCAACAGCTGTTTCAACATTACGACTAAAACTTAACGCACCAACGAGCTTCCCTGTGGCTGAAGCCACCAACCAACATAGCAACAAACATACATGAAGATATTTGAAGATAAAATTAAACTCTTTTTTCATACGCACCTCATTCCCGTAACGGCATCCAAGACGAATGGTTCTTTCAAACGGGTTTTCAACAGTCGGCCCAACCGCACCATGCGACCCACTTCGAGCAGCAGCTGTTCGCGCACCACCAAATGTTTACGCAGCTGATCACGCAGCAGCGCCGCTGCACCGCTTGCGCCCCCCTTCGTCGTCGTCGTTGTCGCGACATTCGTCGTAGTCGCCTTGTTCGCATAGCCAGCAATGCTCTGTGTAGTTCCCTCTTCTTCTGCGCCATCGTGGCTACTTCTTTCTACCGTCTCGTCTACTGTTTCCCTACCGCCGATGATGATTGGCGGCGATGCGCGTGTGTCAGATTCGCTGCTGATGCCGCTGCTGCTGTTCGGCGTCTGCTTCAGATTGCGCACCGATAAGCGCAGCTCCTGCAGCTGTTGGCAGTACTCCTCGACGCTGCGATGGAAGACGGCCGAGACGCGCAAACGTGTCATATGTTCCTGACTTATGGCCTGCAATCGGTGCCAAGTGTGCTGCAATTGCTGTGACATGCGTTGTGGTATTGCCTCGGCATCGAGGCGACAGGAAATGCGCAGCGCCTGTGAAGCTTCCAGCAGTTGACAGCCATAGTTGTAGATGCTCTGCAATGTGGAATGTATGTATGTGTATTTATTGGGGTGATAAATAGTTAGCCGATATGTAAATTGTATATATGTATGTATATAAACGAGAATATATTTGTCTACATCTACGTATATTCATGTACATAGTTACATAAATTTGCTTAACATAAGTTCTTTTTCGCAGAGTAGGACAGGTAATTTCAAGAGAGCGAAGGAGAAGCAGTAACATTCGAACAATTGAGTTGACTCTATGGCAGGTGGAAAATTTTCTTCTTATCAGTCAGTAATGGAAAGGAGGAATCACATAAATTAAGAACAAGATATATAACTAATGAACGACTGTGTAAGAGTGGTTCATAAAAGGAAGCACTCGCGCGGCACCTCGCTGATCATTCACATATGTATAACTAGTGAACCACTTTGTAACCTCATTTTTGAAAGAAATATTTTCCCAATAAGATTCATAAGCTCCCCGTGTCCTGACTTAACTATAAGAAACTATAAATTGTATATGCTTTCAAGAAAGATCAGCTCAGTGTCATTTTTAACCGAAGAATGTGCAGAGTTATTGTCTTTTTAGTTTTTCTTTGAGCTTTGACAATATTTTGCGCTTCGCAACACATATCTTTATCTAGAACTAGGGCTTCTAAGCACTCACTGCTTAATTGACAACCCTGCACTAAGGTTAAACTGTTTTCTTTTTCTGTAGGAAAGTTTTGGAAGTTTTCTTGAAAAGCAAATTAACTTTCATCTTCTCAACCATCTCCGAATGTTATAAATGTTATTAAAATCCTTTTAAGTTTTGTAACGAGTTTACAATATTTCATTGGTACATAAGTTTCTTTCGTTTCAGGCATTATGTCTTCACAAATGACTTGCTGGAAACGATTTAAGTGTGATTTCCGATTGAGGCTCAGTTCTTGCATCACCAATTGGTCGTTAACCAGAGGTTCTTACCTTCCTGGTCATATGACAGACCGACAGTCTTTATATCGGTGCTTATAAACTTGGTACCGATTTTCTCAAAACAGTATGGTTATTCTGCCTGTCTTAATGTCCGTATAACAAATAGCAAGCCACTTTTTGGCCAGTTGGTGGAAAAGAAGCCACTGAAGCGATATATCGCAAGCAGCCACATAATTTTACCCATTTTGATTCAAGTACATAACCGAATTAAGCGTTAACCAGAATCTCAATGTATTTGGTAAAAAAAACACTTATTTTTTCCTCTCCCAAATGCCCAATGTCTCTTAGTTGTCATTGGAAGCCGTGGTATATATACCGTCTCATCTGGCTGAAGAGATGACTTATATGTTCCAGTGTCTTATCATCTTCCGCGCATATTCCACCTCATCCACATTTACAATTTTCTCTGAATCTGAATGCGGAATCTTAAGGTTAGGGACCGGGACCCCAACTAACTATCAAAGTAACTTTCTGGTATAGTATGCCCTGCGTTGTTGTGTTTCAAGACTTGAGGTTGCTTCAAACTAGTTTTGAAGTATCTGATTGGTCTGGAGAAACTTAAGGAAATTGTTTACCCAGGTGATATTAACCGATTTGCGTATTGAGAATATATTTTTTGCCAACTTGCATAACCTAACATACATACATAAGTTTAATTTCTGCTGGGTGTCCACTAGAAAGTTTATGGATTTGTTGGTTAGAGCAGAAAACCACTTTTAACCTTTTGTTATGCCAACAAACTCGACCTAGAAGACTGAATTATAGTATCTTTGTTTCAAACAGAAAAATTCTTCTATTCCTATTTCACAATTTGATTCGTTGGTGAATATGATCGCCGTTGAAACTATTGATCAAAGAACTATAAATCCATCTTCGACCATTGCTAATTTACCGCAAGTTCATTAACAAGGCCGCTATTAACACCAAGTCGAACTTCAATAGCCTAAAATCCTGAGCCAGTGGCCACAACATACTTCACTTGAGTATGTATATCGGATAACCTCCAGAGGCTTTGTTGGTGAACGTTTTGTACCTTCCTCTTCGTATATTTTTGTGTATTGGTTAGCATAGGAATTAATCAAGCCAATATATACTTACATATTCTGGTTAATGTCAAAAAACTTCTTGGTATTATCAATATTTTCCATAACCATCCGAAATCATGTTTTTAAGGACTTTTTTCAAAATATAGGGTTTTTCAATAGGGCACTATAAAAGTAGACCGATAGGGACAGCAAACAGCGCTATATTTTTTCCCGCTCTTTTGGCATTTCTCTGCAGTAAGATGGCAATGGCAAACCTGTCATTTCATCATGGAAAGATGTATGGTCCAACAATGATCGAAATTATTAAAATTTACTACCGAAATTCGGAGTCAGTGGCCTCAACTTGAAGAGAGATTCTTTTCAATAAGAGCGCTACATTTATTTTTTTTTTTTTTATAAAACAAAAACGCTTTTGGAAATCAATAAAGTGATTATTGCTGTGAGACTACGTTTGTGCGTACTTCCTGGCTCACCATTGCAACCCGAAAAAAATAAGGTTTGGTGAGGTTTATGGGCCGACGGCGTCATTGGGCCATACCTTTCCATGATGATTAAGACCGACACGTTACTGTGATTGGGAATCGCTACCGCTCAATGATAACCGAATATTTTTGGGCCGAATTGGGTATTATGGGCTTGAATCATAATTCGCAAATTTTCATATACACTTACTATCCTAAGAGGCTTTCATAGCAAATATTAAGCATCATATTGAGTATTTCTCCAAATATAGCTGATTAATCAGGGTAATAAAATATTTACTTCCGCTCAAGTAATTCGCCTTGTGGTCACAGTACGTATTATACCCTTTTTTTTAATGATCTCAAGGTCACCAAACTGTCTAACGGCTTTAGCATCATCTAACCTCACTTCCGAGATCACTAGCACCTAAATTGTTAAATTTCCATTAAACCGGCAAAATTATTTAGAATTTTCCTCTTTAGATTATACACATTGTTAAATCAACTGTAACAGGTGTGCGGTTGCGGTTAACAAACAAATAACGGTACTATCCTAAGCTAATTGTGCCACCTACCCCTGTCACAACATAGCGGCCGCATCGCGTCGTTTCCCTGCATCAAATTGGCGACAGCGAAACGCGAAAACAGCAAATTATTTTGTTGCGCTAAATTACACCATTCACTATATCAATGCGGTGCATGTAGAACCAGAATTACGTCGAACAGGAGGTAATAAGAGGGACACAATTGCAAAAAGAAATATGAAAGAGGGGAAAAAAGGCAGAGGAGAAACCGGTGATGAACGGAAATTGGACCGCTTTAACTCACTGACCATAACAATAACAAACCCACAATAATAACAAGAGCAACAACAACAACAAGTATAACACAAACAAAAGCAAAGCAATGCCAACAACTCAGGATGCAAAACATGATTACAAACTGTGATAAATCGCTTGCATACGGTTGACCATTAACAACACCTAGCTGCAAGCCGGCAATAACAACAATAGCGACAACAACCACAATTTTATTTCAAAAAAGCGCCGGAGCGAAACAAAGTCAGCGGTACTTAGTAGCGCACGGTGCCTCCCAGCTCCAACGGCAACTTGCCACACAGCTTGCCCACAGGCAACTTGCGTTCACCACACACACACACACACATGGCCATAGGTAAATACACTTACGTATATACAGTCATATATATGCATATCCACAAATGCATAGCCACATTCCCTCAATGAGCAACTGGACTGAATGGCTTTTTGTATTCACTGTGCTCCTCACGTACACACACCCATACATATATACACGTTCATACATGTCATTAGTATAGTTGTTTGACTTACCTTTCCAGTTTCTTGAAATGTCTGCAATTCATCCTTCTGCACCTGTATCTCGTGTATATTACAGCCGACGTGCGAATGGCACTTGATCATGACATTGTACAAATCCTCCATCCATTTAATGGCCATACGGCCATCCGCTTCGTATGTGTAAATGTGTGTCACTTGTTCCAAGGTGAGTTTCTGCAGTTCAACGCTGTCGCCGAAGATGTTGCGGCGCGCCAACGTCGTGTCCAAAATATCGCGCACATTGCCGATATCTTCGCTGTAGTCGATGTGTAGGTCACGGCCAAGCGCATCTTTCACCGGCATCGCCAGCATATCGCTGAGCTTTTCGCCCTCCTTAACGAGTTCGCGTTCCAGCTTGCCTGCCGGCCGATTGGTTTGTGCCGATTTTGTGAATTACGTTTTTTGTGTGTTCAACACAATTGGCCGATTAATTGGATTCCGGTGAAATGTTGTGTTGAAAATTTTTTACGGTTGAAGGGCAGAAGAAATTGAAAGAAAAAAGCAAGTAACATGCATATTTTTAGTGAAATTTCTGCACAAAAAAGTACTTAAGATAGTTATGTACAACTTATGCTTATCAGCGAATTGAGAATTTTTTTTAAGTAACGGTTTTTTTAGGGAGAAAATTTTACAACTTGGCCTTATTTAAAGAATTGTGAGAAAATGTTGAAATCTCATAATACGCAAGTGTGTGCTGTAATTAAACTAAATAAAGAAGCAAGCCTAGTCTTTCGAGCTCATCTGTCAAGCTCATCTCTCTAATATATTTCACGTAGTAAAGAAATTTTGATGAATGAAATTTAATTAGAATATGCTATAAATATTGAAAGCACATCTAGTGTGAAATAAAAACAGAATCGGTTTTTTTTCATATTTTGGTAATTTAAACCTTTAAAAATAAAAATTGAACGATTGCTTTATTTAGACAGTTTTCAAGTTAGAATGGCTTTTAGTGCCGCTCCGTTTAGTCAGCTCTTTAAGTTCATCTTTCAACTCGTATTTCTCGAAACAACAACAAATGATTTCGTCACTACCAACTATTTCTGCATTTTCTATATACATTATGAAAAAACAGTATCCGAAAGTTGTAAATAAAACTAATTAATTATTCATTAATATTTAATTTGCCGCCTTCAAAATAATTCCCACCAGTTGTTGTTCCCATATGCCAAAGATTTTTCCAGTCCTCCAAGCATTTTTCATAATCATTTTTTGGGATGGCCTTCAACTCCTTCAGCGAATTTGGTTTTAACTCTTCGATCGACTGAAAACGGCCTCCACAGAACGGCAGTTTGAGTTTGGGGAAAAACAAAAAAGGCACGCAGCCAAATCTGGTGTATCCGATGTTCGATCGATGGTATTAATTACATTTTTTGCATTCATTCGGTCATAATCGTGGCTCGATGCGAGGGTTTATGGAATGTTCCTCCACAATTCCGGCAGTTTTCGACGGATGTTACACGCAAACGCCTCATAAAAGTTCTAATTGACCGTTTGTCCTTCTGGAAAAATTCATGATGCAACCAAACCTCGAATATCGAAAAAAACAATGAGCATCTCCTTAAATTTTGATAGGCTTTGGCAAGCATTTTTTGGTTTCGGATCTTTTTTCCCTCCACTCCGATCATTGTTGACTTGTTTGATCGGAATTCATATGATTAAGCATGTCTAAAGAGGCCTGTTTATGGTACACTTAGAAAAAAAATCAGCTTTATCGTGACGAGTCGAGCAAGAACGCGTTTCGTACCTAAAATATCAACCAGAATCTTTCGAACGGACTCGCAAGAAATGTCGAATTTTCTTGTCATCTCTCTAACACTTGCCTAATGGTTTTCAAGAACCAAATCTTTCAATTTTTTAATATTTGCATCAGTTGAAGAGGCCGAAGGTTGTTCAGAGTAAGGTTTGTCTTAAACTTTCTCTCGACCATCTGTGAATGATTTGTACCACTCGTAAGGCTTTTCTAACATTTGCAATGATTCCCCACACGAAATTTGGTTAGAAGTTCAAAATTTCGGACAAATTCTATGTTCGACATTTTTATCCATTGTAAAAATCGCACTGAGGTGTAGCGCCTTAAGTAGCTGCTGTAAATAAACTAGTTTACAGGTCGCGCTTACATTTGGCATAGTAATTAAGGGCAGTCACACCAACTTAACAAAATACATTTTTTTGAAATAATTTACCGGGAAATATAATTACAACTTCCGGGTGTTTTTTTGGCACAACATATAGTTCTCCATACAATGACCTACCAGTTGTTTTGATCTGATCCCACTGAAGCAAAGCTTTTATGAAATTTTATACTAACCGTTTCAAAAGTTATGGTATTCTTAATGAAAAACATATTTTTACCCTGAACAGGGTATATTAACTTTGCCACGAAGTTTGGAATACATAGAAAGAAGCGTCGGAGACCCTATAAAGTATATATTAAATGATTGGTTTTGCCATGTCCGTCTGTCTGTCTGTTCGTCTGTATATATACGAACCAGTTTTTAAAATATAATTTTGAAATTTTGCAAACGTCATTTTCTCCACTATAAAATACAGCTGCCATACAAACTGAACGATCGGAATCAAGTTCTTGTATGGGAAACTTTCACATTTGACGTGTTATCTTCACAAAATTTTGACATTGATTACTGTTTAAGGTAATAATATAATCTAGGAAAAAATTGTTCAGATCGGTTTACTATAGCATATAGCTTCCATACAAACTGAACACATAGCTACTAAAACAAATGTACCTGTGAAGGGTATATTAGTTTCGGTGCAGTCGAAGTTAACATTTTTTTCTTGTTTTTAAGTTGAAGTAAAGCTAAAAACTTTTTTCTGTGCCTATAGATTCTTTTTAACCCATTAATTCGATAGTCAAGTTTTTGGCTCCTACTTATAATAATCTCATAATTTTTACTGGAATTCCGCCGAACTTGCTGGTCTTTTCCCTTGCTTAAACAGTGAAGGAGAGGAGGAAGATGGGTGACAATTTCTCCTGGGCTCAAGGTTCTCAGGAGACCTGGTGCTCTGCCACAATTTTTTGCAAATATTTTCTTTAAAAATTCTACACACTCCTCCTCTGGTCTCCGTTTTCGCTCTACGGCCCTTTCTTTTTCTGAGCTTCATATTTCCATTAGTCTTGAACTCTTTTGTGGCTTTTATATTGTCTATTTTATTAAAAATCTACCGAAGCTAATGCTTGATAGCTCTACCTGGGTAATTTTTACTAGTACAATATGCTTAAATACAGAAGTTTCGGTTTAATTGAAATTGTTATTGGAGAGTCAGTGCAGGTGTTTTTTATAGCAGGATGGGTTGGTTTACAACTTAACTTCTCATTTCATGATGTTTTGTTATTATGCGAGTCCTTCTACTTCGATATGAAAAGATAAGCTGAGCTGAAGTAAAAAATACCCGAAGTACTGCTCTTTTAAATGTACTCTTTAATAACCTATATTAATTAATTTTGATAATCCATATTCCCTAATGTGAAAGAAATTTCATAATAGGAATGCGCTTCTAATTTAAGGTCCATCTATTCGTCAGCTATCAATCAGCAGTTATGATTTTAAACTTATTAAGTATACACTTATTCGGCCGTTATAGCATACCAGATATGATACCATCAACACGGCTTATATTTCTCTCAGCAGTAATTGAGAGGAATGGTGAAACTGGCAAATAAATAGATCAAATCGTTAATCTAACAAATTTGATTGCCTTGAGGCCAGAAAATAATGTGTGATAATAATTTTTATGCGTCGGTTGAGTAGAATTTTATGAAAAATTTTGTTTTTATAAATGAAAAAATAAATAATCTATTGCTTCAAGCCTTCGGAAAGCTTTAAATATGCTTTACAACTATATCGAATTTCCTCAATGTCATTTCCCACACAAACCACAAACTAAAAACAAGCACCTGTATGTTATATAATATGTGCATAAATATCTGCTCAATATTATTTCAACCTCTACACAACACGAACAACCAACATTTCTTTAGCACCACTCGCACTCACACTCACCCAAGCTCAGTTGACTCTCCTTCAGCTGCTGCAAAGTCTCCGCCGCCGTCACAAAATTCTCCTCGGCTATTTTATTACCCATGACTAGTGTTTCGAAAACCGCAGTGGTTCGATCGAAATATTCGCTGACGAGTCGAAAAAACCGCAACGATGTGATCAACACATTCCGACGCCGCTCCAAGCGTGTGGCAAATGAGCGACACACAAATTGCATAAAATCACATTGTGACATCAGATCCTTATAGGCGTGCGAGTCCTTCACCCCAGCGAACGCGTCGATTTTATACAACAATTCCGCATAGAAGCCATATGTTTCGCGGCATTCCAGTTCGAGCACATCGTGTGCGGCGCGCAGCGTCTCACAGCTGTGCACATCGCCGCCGATGCTATACTGTCGGCTGAGCATCTGTTCGGCAGTCTGTAGTATCCAGTTCGTGACGAAGGCGACACCCTCTTCCAGATGTGTGAGTTCGCGTGCCTCGCGTATGCTCTGTAAGAGTTCTAGCCACGCGGTGCGTATTTCCGTTTGTTTGCGTTCAATTTGATTCAACAGCAGTTCAATGCGTGCGCGTGCGTATTGCAGATCCGGCGGCAGCGGCAAGCGTGTGGCGGGTGTGTTGACTGTGGCGCAATTGAAGTTTGTTTGTGTTTGTATACTGTTGTGGCTATGGGCTTCATGGCAGGATATTGTTGCGGTGCTGTTGATAGCGGGCGTTAAGACGTTGGTTGTGGCGGATATTTGCGGCATTGTTGCCACTCTGGGCGGCGCATAAGCTTCCGATAGCCGATTCAACACGCGATTACCTGGAAAGAAGGGAAAAGAGAAACTGTGAGCCAAAAATGTGTGTTTGCCTTTTAAATATTATAAAACTTCAATAATTTTTTTTTTTCATTTTCTCAGCCTAAGTGGCCACTTCATTTTCTACGTGTTCACTTCGGTCTCGCAACCACTTCAAATCGGCGGTCACTTTCTTCAATCTCTATCTTTTTTCAAACGCGTTAATGTCTATTCAGCATTGAACGCTTTCTTTTTAGCTTCAATTGCAGGTGAAAGGTGAATTGCATTAGCAAATTGGGTGCTGCAATCAAGTGTATCGAAATATTTTACGTTTTAGGTTATGTACAAGTTTTCTTGTACCTAAGTGAAGGTGATTAGTAAAGTGAATTCAAACGTTTTTCAACCCATTACCGTTTCCTCTACAGCTATTTCATGCAAATTACATAATTTTTAATTTTTTGATTAATTATTTAATTTTTCAATAACATTGGACTAAGTAGCTTGGCCGGGAATGACACGTAACGGTTTTTTTTTTTTTCAAAACGATACCCACAATTGCTTAGAGTCTTCTTTATAAACATGTGTATTTTTGGATCTAGCCATATCCTCTAGTTTGTTTTTTTATTATAATATAATATATAAAAAATCGAAACAAAAAAATTGCTACAAAAATTGTTTGTTTTTATTCAGGCAGTCGCCATGTCGTTAAAAAATGTTTCCAACTTTTCCATAGAACCAGGCAATGCGAAATTATTTTAGATAAATATTTTTTTTTATGTTTTAGTCGATTAAGAGCGTTGAAATCGTCGTAGTAAAAATATTAACTGCCTTTTTACGACACTAGTTCATACGGGTTCAGCTAGTACGACATTTTGAAAACATTATTTTTACATTTAGCATACTTGTATACCTTAAATAATCCCATATTGTTATTGTTTAAATAAATATTTCGAATTTACACAGTCTTTTAAAGTATAGCCGGTTAGTTCAGTCAGCTCTATGAGTTTAACTATATACACTTTTAAAACACCATTTTTCGAATAAGCTCCAGTGATAAAATGTATATTCTGTATATATAGTATCCTCCTGACCTACCAGTTTCTGACGTAAAATCGAATTTTAACAGTCCGAAAGTGACTACCTACAATTTTTGGTAAAATTCACCATTTTCCCCATTCTTGGTGTTTTTTCGACCATACCTCACTGTACGGACAATGTCGTTTAGTAAATATTTTTTTTTTTTAGATTTTCTCCATGGAAAACGCCGGAATCAGTGTGGCAATGGAGGACTCTTGTTTAAGCGCTGTCGGAGTAGCGCGTGTAATTTTAAATATATATATATATATATTTTTTTTTTTTTCAAAATATGAATAAATAGCATACCATAAAAATTTTAAAACAATCAATACAGTAGTTAATGAACATTCCAAAAAATCTGCTTTTTTAGGCGAGCTCTTTAAATTATTTCTACCCTCTGCTGTACTTCACTTTCGATTGTATCGAGCTACTTATAAGTAATATTCATATGGAAGCGGTGGAAACTTATAATTCAATGATAATGATTACCCTTACTAGATTACTACTAGACTAGAAGCCGATGGTGATTCCTAAGTTCTTCATAGTTTACTCCTTGACTGTTAAATGAGCCTATAGAAAGCTCGGAGCAGAGCAATCTTCCGTACTAGCTTGATTACAGGCAGGTTCTCGCTCGGTGTCGATATAAGTAAGCTTTCTTGCAATCAGCAAAATTCATCTTAATCTCATAATAGGGGTACCGACTAGTCACCAACTGGTTAGTATTCATGCGATAAGACTAAAAGCGCTGTCAGAAAGTTTTATGTTTAAGTTTTTTAGCAGATAATGAAAGATAATCATTAAGGGTCTGCTTAAATGAAAGAAATGGATTTTGCGGGAATAAGCATATTGACAATCAATTGACGATCCAAGAGAACTGTCTGGTATTGGAAGTAATTGCCTTAGCATTGCCGAACGTACTGGGCTAAGTATTTAGCAAGTCGATATAATTGTATGCAATCGAAAAGTTATATTATAATTACGCCAATTAATATAGTTCATAGAAAAATACATTTTCAACCAAATTTGTTAAAAAAATCATCACAAAAAGCTATTTAAATCACAAAAGAATGGAAATACTTTCAATTTCCTTCAACACTTACTTATTTTACAAATTTAACACTTTACACTTTTAATGCATAACAACTCATTGTTACCACAAGCGTGTTTGTCATACAAAGCGAGTGTTAACTGGCAATGAGCGAATGACATGCTTTTAAATCAGTATACGGCAAAAGTACATATATACATACATATAGTATGTACAAAGTTGGAACACAAAAAAATTAACGAGTTGTAGTATATTACTTTGGGCAAAAAACAGTAAGACTTCATTTCATTTAAATATCACATGGAAACCCATTCATCGAAATATTCTGTTTCTTTTTCGTTGGTATGACTGTCAGTGACATCTGTATCAAATCTCATTTCAAAATTATCATTAGTGTTTAGTATACGTTTTTCTTTCTGAAATACATAACGTGCATTCGGCAACTTTTACGAACTTCAAAGACCTACCGC
Organism: Bactrocera latifrons; assembly: GCF_001853355.1. NCBI lineage: Eukaryota > Metazoa > Arthropoda > Insecta > Diptera > Tephritidae > Bactrocera > Bactrocera latifrons. The sequence continues at coordinate 131,533 of NW_017536163.1, read as the reverse complement.
ATCAAATCACTAATTTATTGCGACCTTCTGCAAAAGTGTTCATAAATTTGGCGAGAATATTCATTTATGCATCTGTATGACAAAATCTTCTTCATCTAAACTACGCGTTATTATGATTTCAAAGTCGAAATTTCAAGTTTTTTCCTCACACAATTTTTCATTCATAAAGTTTCAGTCACTTCTATAGCTTAGATTGCAAAAAAAATTAATAAATTATTAATATTATTTTCATATTAATTAATAAAGATCTACTTCAAAATCAAAAACAACGTTTGTTACCGAGCATACGCGTTATTATGATTTCAAAGTCGAAATTTCAAGTTTTTTCCTCACACAATTTTTCATTCATAAAGTTTCAGTCAATTCTATAGCTTAGATTGCAAAAAAAATTAATAAATTAATTAATATTATTTTCATATTAATTAATAAAGATCTACTTCAAAATCAAAAACAACGTTTGTTACCGAGCATTTGCGCTCTTGCTTGGCCAAACAAAAGACTTAAGCGGCAAACTTGTACGCAGTAAACCTTCAAGCAGTCGGTGTTTATGCGTCAGCACTTGTTTTTCTTATTTGTTTTACTTATCTTTTTTATTTATCTTTTCTTTATTTCATTTTTTTTTATTTATCTCTTCTTTGTTTTGAATTTTTAATTGCCGCATAATCATTTATCTCGCATTTTTACTCACGCACACGCATAGCCACCTGAGTAAGGCATGTGTTTTATGTTAAATTACGTTACTGTGCGGCGTAGTTGATGTCTTCATTTAAGCGCTTTACTCGCTCGTAAATACATAAAAAGCAAAAAACAAGCGTTGATCTGGGTTCTTGAGCTTATAGCCCATTAGTAAAGCGTTTGCTTATCAGCTTACCCAACTCGATGACCACTTCGATTTGTTGTTGTACGCTCGTATGCAGCTGTGCACACTTCTTCAACTCAACATCCGCTTCCGTTGGCCGCAATGATTTATTATTCAGCAGCACCACGTGCAGATTCTCCATGCTACTAAGCGTCGAATCGAAAGTCTTTTGGAACTCATCAATGGCCTGCGTGAGAAAATAAGTAAAAGGAAAGCCAGTTATTCATTTTTACATAAATGTCTGGGTATATGACTAAATGTGATGCCTTTAATTTAAATGAATTTAGCTATTTTTACCATCATTTTATGAATAATTTTACAATATATAAATTCTATAGACTTTTTGTAAGAAGTTTTCCTAATAATATTGATATTGCTAAAAAATCTTCTCCTTCCCTTTACACTACAAAGTGAAAGATGACTTCGAATCAAATTAACAGAAGTTGTAATGCACTGAATAGATTTTAGAATCTAAATAAATTTCGGTATCAAAATCTTTTATGAAAACTACACGAGATATCAACGCCAAAGAAGTGTCTTTCGGTAAGGCTCCTTTTGATGACCTTTACACTGAGGCAAGCCAACTAACAAGTGGATGAAATATATTTATCATTGTTAGTTCTCTGCTATATGCTTAGAAAAATTACAGATTCGAACTTCAAATTTATAAAAAGACCAGAAAACGCGTTAACGTCGGTTGCTCGGAAATAAGAACTTCATTTTGATGATTCAGTTTGTATGGCAGCTCTGAATTCTCACGGAGATTTCTTTAAACAATAAGCTGAGCCAAATTTCGTGAAGATATCTCGTCAAACAAAAAAGGTTTACATACCAGCACTAGATGCCGACCGTTCAATTTGTATGGCGGCTATATGCTAGGGTAGTCCGATATCGACGGTTTCAACAAATAAGCACCTTCTTGGGGAAAATGGACTAGTTCCCGTATATACGATGAACAGAGAGACGAATATGACTAAGTTTATTCTGCTCTTCATGCTAATCGCTTTATATAGTATACACGTATATATAGTATACTCTGTGATTAAATTGAATGGTGAATTTTGTTCATTTCATCTCCTTCTCTCCCGCTGCAATACACTTATGCCAACGAATTTTCCAGTCCTCATAGCACTTGGAAAATCCTCCGTCATGGTGGCCATCAGAGCCTTCTTCGATTCAGCATTTATATCCTTAATTGAATCAAAACGGTGTTAAAAATGTGGTTGGGACTGCACTATACTGCGATAATCGAAGAAAACTGTCAACATAACTGGGATTTTTTACCCGCTTTGGAATGTTTTTTTCTGCTCCTGCTTATTTTGTCAAGATATTCGGCCGACTGATAATCTGTTTTCGAGCCTTAAGCATAGATCTAACACTCATCGCCAGTAATAAAACGTTTCATGACATCATGGTACTTGGAAATCATTGCTTCACAGACGTTAAGGCGTTGCCGTTTTTCAACTTCTATGGCAAATGATCTTTCAAAATGGTTTTCATTGATCCTTGCGGCATTTCAGTGATGCCAGTAAGATTTCTGGCTGTTAGTCGTCGATTCTCAAGCACGAATTTCTTTATTTTGTTGACGTGTTCATCATGAGTTGATTTTAATAGCCGTCCTGGACGTGGTTCATCGTCAAGGTGTTCTCGACCCTCCTTGCATGACAAACAATTATCACCGAAGCCCTCTTTCAACATTTTGAATATTTCGGTACCAGAAATTTGGTCTGCACACAAATTTACTATTATTGCCCACAGTAGTACGAAGGCCATAAATGGAAAAATATTATAATATCAAATTTTGTTACCAAAAATTACAATAATTTTGGTTTTTTTATCAGGTTATAATTTTAGAGTTACCAAATGACATTAAGGTTTTTGCTCTCTCAAAACTATTGGCATTTTTAAGTATTTTCATTCCCAAAAAAATTATGCACCCTAATATATATATATACTCTCGTAATATAAAACAATTAAAGTAGAAATGGTTTATCATTCCATTTACATAATAAACAAATAGGATTGCCCTCATAAATTTTAAATTTTATTTTCTAACTAAAAGTATCAGTAAATTATTGCCACAAAAATATAACAAATAAATTTAAAGCACATAAATTAATATTAAATTAATTTTTACTGACGCACCATAGTTTCTGTCATACCTTTCTTTGTTGCAGCCATAAATCATAGTTAAATGACAAAGTGCCGCCCAGCTCCTCTGGCAACTGCGACAGGTCGAAGTATTTTATCAAACGCGCCTTCGAGAGCACAATGGGCTGGAAATGTGTGGAACAAAAAACACAAATTACATTAAAATCTCATTAAAAATTTACATAATATTAATAATGCAATTAAAAGCCTTGTACACACATAATTTCATTAAAGCTTGGGAAATTAGGCGCATTAGAATTATTCAAACATTTTATACTCTTTCCTCCTCTTTCCTACTACTTTCTCCAATTGTTAAAACGCTTTTTATTCTCACACTAAATCATTAGCGCTCACCTCGCCCTTCGCCTGCGATTTGTTCGTGCAGGTGTCCACATGCTTCTCCCAGAAGCCCTCCGCTCTGACTAGAAATAAATTGACTGTGATCTCATCGAAGAGTGCGTAAATGATGCGCGCATGCGTGCGTGTGATGCGTGTCGTGCTCTTCTGTGCGTCCACGATGACGGTGACGCCGCGCTGCAAGGTGGCGGCGCTGCAAGAAAAATACGAGCCGAAAGTGTTCGCTTAGTATTGAAGTCAAGAATGAGGTGCTTAATGTTTATGTGTTTCTTTTTTATTTTTTCTTAAATTCACTACTGTTTAGTGTCACTTTGCTGGAAGTTTAATTACATTTTTGTGGTTGCCAATTTACTTATTGAAAGTTAAGAAAACCAACAATAATTGCGTAAAGTGGAAATCGAAAGAACATTTATCATAATCGTTGCTACAACAACATGTACAAGTTTATAATGAAAAGCAGTTAGTCTTGAGATTTGTATATTTTTAAACCGTTAAATCGTTGCGAGTTTCGCAACTATCGTCGATTTCATTTCTAAAGCTGTTTTCGAGTTGGATAGTCAAGCACAAGCAATACTTCAACGCTTTATTGCCAAAAATCTGCTTGCATGTTGGGCAAATCAATCAATTAGAAACAACAAGATTCATATCAACTCATCAAATTGGTTAATCATCCTTACATGTGCGCATTAGAGCGGGTCGATTTATAGCATGCGAAAAAACTAAAGAATGGCGTTTGCGATCGGAACAGAGCCAACGTGAGATCACAAGCATTTTTGTTCAATTTTTGAGTTTTCAAAATATCCTAATGAAAAATAATATATAGGAGCAATTTTATATTCTGTCGATTATTTGTCGGAAACGGTCAGATTGGATAACTACATCCCATACAACCGAAATTTCAGATCTGTCAAACTTCTTCCTAAAAAGCGCTGGCCAGAATTTGATTTTATACCCATAGTCGTTAAGGCAAAATTTTTCAGAATGATCTGTAGAACATTTTCCGCTTGGGCGATTTTATAGAAAACAAACGGCTCACTCTAAGGCACATACATACGAAGTTTTAAGTATTTTCTTTTGCAAAAGAGAAAAAATAATTAAAATTTGAATATTAATGATTAGAAATTAAATTAAAATTATGCGCTTTTAAGGTTATATTTTTAATTAAATTTTTGCTGTTTTCGTAAATATGTTTCATCAAAAAATATATTAATCTAATACAAAGAAACAATTATATCGACTACTCTAAGTCTGATCTAACGGGTGATCCATTTCGAGGTTTCCTACATTCTTAAGGAAAAAACACCGAAACTTCAAACTTAGGGAGAAGTAGTCAGAAGTGTTTATTATCATTCGAAATAACATTCTTTTATATTTATTTTCTGAAAATTATCTCTTCCAAATATTGGTCGCGGCTACGTCTCAGTTTGTTCATCAGTTGAGGCCAATTTTCGATGACTCCTTCTAGCATTTTGACTGGTAACTGGCACATGCTGTATTTTGTAAGCTTTCAATTTAAGATCTCGACGTAAAATACACCAAATCGTTCCATACGTCGAATCAACTCTACAAAGTCTTTTCGTACACTCTCAGCTACGGCTACTATATTTTCTTCAGTAAGTGCTGGACGTGGTCTATTCGTTCGAGTGTTATCCAATACGGAGTACTGGGTCTCAAGATGCGTGATGGTGTTGCGTATAGTACGCTCAGTATGCCGATTATATGGACCATAAGTTAAACGAAGCACTCGAAACACATTCTTTATAGAATATGAATTTTAGTAATAAAGTTGAACGTTTTGTAAACGTTCTTCAGGCTAATCAGATTAATCTTTCCGTAATGTAATGTAGCCAAAGAATACTAAACAAATATAAAAGAAAAGTTTGGCCCGACTCACGCGTGATCTGTCAAGAAAATACTATTGGAAAAAGTATATCTACTTTGGATCACCCGTTATGTTTCCTTTGTCCTTCCTTACTTGTTTTTTTTTTTTCTTTTTTGTTGTTTTCAAAAATTCGGGTTTCGTGAGAAACATAGCACGATATTGCTCTATATATATAGAATTGCTAATGAAATAAGAAAAGCATTTGAGCAGGGAGAGTACTTTTGAGCAATATGTTTAGACGTAGCTCATTCGTTATATTTGTATAACACATTGGAGTCTTATTTAAATAATAGATAATTTATGGTGAAAGTGGGAGATTTCATATCTAATGAACGGCAGATCAAATAAAAAAAGGAAAGGAAAAGAAAAAAAGGAATTGAAAAAAAAAAATAATTAACATTGGAAAAGAGCTGAAGCTATATTCAGCTAGTAGAGGATTTTTTTAGACAAACAAAACCTCCCAAAAAAATATGTCCACCACCCCCATAAGCTTAAAACCCAAAACTTCCCTTTTTTCACTTCTTTTCGAGAAAAAATTTTTTAAACAAACACTTCAAGAGTCTCACAATTTTCAAGTATTATCACAACATAAAACTCATGTCTACTATTTGGTATATGTTTGAAGGTGTCTATGAATATAAATATATAAACAAACTAAATTGATATGGGAAAAATTTAGAAGAAGACGCAAATCACTCACCTCAACGCACTTTTTAAGTAGGTAATCGATAGCTCCAAGCAACGGCGATTCCACAATTGTAAATCATTGATGATGTTAACAACGACGATAATTTTGCCGGCGCGATCGTAGCCGCCGGGCAAATAGGCCGTGCGCGTCTGCAGCGCATTTAAGACATCCTCCTCCATCGCGGCGAAGGCGGTTGTGTTGATGTGGGGGAGGCGCGCCGACACACTTAACTGCTGATTTTACAATTCGATTTCCAAACATACAAGTTTACAATTTGTTTTTTATTTCTCCGCTGTTTGTTGTTATTGCTTGCTGCTTTGCTTTATTTTCATGCGTCTTGCGTAGCTTATGGCTGTGACTTTTGTTCCGGGCAGCATAGCGCACTTAACGCTGGTTCCCAGGCTGGCTAAAAGACACGCTCTCAGCCACGTCTACCGGCAGCTGACGTTACACATATGTATGTATGTATGTGTGTGTGTGCTGGCGTTTGCTTGCAGGGCTGCCATTAAATGTTGCGCATGTCAATAATGTTGACGTTGATTTTCCGGTCAATGGCGAATGCGCGCCACGCACCTTAACTGCCGCACTGCAGAAAAGTCACTGCCACAACAACAACAAACGCAAGAGCAACAGCTGCTGACGCAAACGACTAGCATTCCAATGCTAAATGCGTGGCAACTTGCGGCTATATCGGGGTTGGCAATGCACTTTAATGTATTGTTGTTGCTTTTTACTTTATCTTTTTTACATGCTGGTCAGTTCGCTCAATTTGGTAGTCGCTGCGAATTCCAGCGTACAAATTTATTGCTCTTTTTTTCCTAGTCTGCCGTTGTCGCGGTAATTTATGCGTGCATTTTTATTCCAGATTCCACATTCTACAACAATTGCAACAATATGTGGCATCGTTCAACTTTTTCCAGCGCAGCCATGTGCTGCATGCTGTTCTTGGTGGAATTGCTCTTATTGTTGTTGTGTTTATTAATTTTCTGCTGCAATGTCACAATTGTTTGTTTGTATGTGTGTGTGTAAGTTACTTCACATGACCGCGTCCATCCAGCGTTGCCCACTTTGAGAAGTTGAGCTAGAAAATTCAAGTAATACAAGTGGTGTGATGAGAAAAATGGGAATCATTAAAAGACGTAAAGAAATGCATATTGCATATCCGCATGTAAATATATATACAACCATATGATACAATATAAAATACCCTTCACAAATAATATAATTTCCATAGAAGAAATTGATTTTGAACGGTCAGCTATATTCTACAGTGGTTCGATGTGAAATATTTGTTCGGTCAAGATCTCTCGTCAAATTAATATGTTTTCCATTCAAGGACTTGATTTAGGTCGGTCAGTTTGTATGTAATGCTATATATATACAGAAAGTAGAAACGAGGTTAGCAGTAAGCCCGGTAATACAAACTAGGAATCTTTAGAGGCAGTTACTATTACGCAAAAGACTTAGACCTTGCGTGTATAACTCACATGAAGAAATTGAAAAGGGCGTGACTCGAATGCCTTTAATACAACGCTTCACTACGCATGCCCCTTGGTGAAATAAGAAACTTGGGTCTTGCAGACACAGAGTACGGGGATGTTTTCAGGGCTTATCCGGAAAGTAATAGGACCGCTTTCTACCGCCGCGACTGTACTTCGAAGCATGCGGGCACCGACTAGATTCGGTAAAGGGCGTTCCTGCCGAGCGGCTGGTCAGTTGTCTCCAAGCACCTTGAGATTCAGGACAAACATTTTCACGCAACTTGTTTCTGTGAGTGGTGCAAGCCGAAAATGCAGCGTTCGTTAGGGCAGAGATATTCGCTAAAATTCTGTGTGAAACGCGGTAAATCTGCTACAAAGATGTTTTTTATGATCAAGCAGGCTTACCCAGACGTTGCTTTAGCAAGAAGTGATGTGTTTCGGTGACACCAGGTCTTTTTGGAGGGCCGGGAAGAGGTCGCTAATGATGACCGTGCTGGGAGACCTGCGCCTTCGACAAACACGGATAATGTGACTCGTGTGCGCAAAGTTTTACACTCAGACTGTCGGATAAGTATTCGTTTAAGTGCTGAGATGTTGAAATTTATCACAATCCCTGGTACATGCGCAAGGTATGGGCGAAAAGTACTCGCTAAAGACCAGAAAGTGCGGTGAGTAGAACGTGTGCTAAGAAAATTTGAACATGTTTCAAAGTGACCCTCAATTTTAAATATCGTAATCACAGGTGATGAGTCATGGATCTTTGAGTATGATCCCGAGACAAAGAGGCATTTTGAGATGACAGAGGGGATCCAAGCAGCATGTACCTCGACTCTCAAGGCTATTCCGGAGAATGCCTTCCGGGACGCCTTCAGAACTTAGAAATCGCGGTAGCAGCGCTGCATCCTATTTCTTATTTTATATTAGTTATTTTAAAAAATTGTAACGATTGGATCAATAAATTTTTTTAAATCGACTTAGTCTTATTACCTTCCGGACCAACCCTGTAAACTTGGCCAAGCTGGGCGAAGAACTCTTATAGTGACTTTGAAAATACCAATGACGTGGCGAGAGTCAGGAAACTATTATCCAAAATCACCACTTCGCCCAGTCTAATTCGTAAGAGTCGCGGAAAATGAACGGACAACTGCCTGGGCTGGAGGACCTAGTGTGTACTTTCCAGGCTTTAAGAACTCGACAAGTCCTAGCCGTGCCATATTAATAACGGGTAGGTGTCTAAAACCATTAGCAGTATTAGGAATCCGAAGAAAATGGATCTGCTTGTATTCACAAGAAAGCACAAAATTTGTTTATAGATAAATGGAACTCAAGTCTCTCCCAAATACCTTGGGGTAATCTTGGACAGTAAACTGTCTTTATAAGCGTGTAGGCAGATGTTCAACAGCTGGGGGTTCAACACTTAGGACTCTCTTCCTCTCTCATGCACTAGTAGCACACAGCTATTGGAAGACCAATTCTGCTCTATGGAGCAGTAGTATGGTGGGCAGGCATACGGCCATTCTAACCTAACCTATATGATTTAGTGGTTCGATATGAAATACTGGTACCGAATTTTTGGCGCTGCTTTTAATAAAACCTTATGCACATTTCGTGAAAATACCTCTTGAAATTCAAAAGTTTTCCACATAAGGAATATGGATATATTTTAATCGATATGACAATTTTATTGCTGCCTCGGAGAGGCCTAAGCAAGGCAAAAGAAACGTTTGAAACTTTTCAGACTGACATCCCAAAAGATGAGTTCCGTATACACCGAAAGGCAGATTTTGACTCAGCTCGTCATGCGGATCATTTATATATATACATATATACTTTATAGAATCTCCGACATTTCTTTGTAGCAAACTTTATATACCCTGTTCAGGGTATAAAAATAATAAATAAGAAAAGAGTCTAGAAACCAGCGATAAAAGCGACCAAAATTATTATGGAAGCACATTAACATATTTATATTTATTATGCAGACCTATTTTCAATACTCTCACACAGATAAAGTTATACATACGCACATAGTATTTGTCAATACGCAAGTCATCCGACGTAAATACACAGTTATACACGCAGGCGCGCCACACTTTGCCGCTGTCAATTGCATTCGCACCATCTCCGCTGCAATCGCGCGGCACTTTTTTCTTATGGTATTATTGTATTGCTTTTGTTGTAAGCGTTTGTGTTGACATGAAACTCGTCGGACAAGTTCACTGCGCGTCTGCGATTGCATTGAAGAAATGCGCTGGAGCGCCCGTCTGATTTTCATTTACAACTTTTTCCACTTGTTGCCTTGCCGCTTGCATTTCCAGCTTTCTATTTAATGATCTAACAGCTGCACATGTTGTTATTGTTTCTCCTCTCTTGTATTTTTTGGGAGCGTATGCAAATTGCATTTGACACATATATTTGGTTAATTCTCTATTTTATTGCATTTTTTCCTGTTTATGGGCACGATAGTTGATCAGCGAAAATAGAGTTGCCAGGTGGCATTAATTTTTTATTCTTGATTATTCGATTGCCCTCGATTATTCGGGATTTCAATCTATATATATATATATATTTATGTATATGTGAATATATAAGACCTTATATAGGCATATCTAGCGGACTTGCGCTGGTAATGTTTCGGAAACAAGAAACTTGGGTTTCTTATGACCTCAAAACTGGGACAGTCTCGAAAAAGTGATTTTACTGCATGACGAAAAATGGATGGAATTCTTGGATAGCATCACAAGATTAACTGTTTTACCGTAATGGTATTCGAACTTTAACCATTTTCTTACAATAAAATTGCATTTTTTTTTTAAACATCGAAAATTTATTTGTGCACTTGTTATATAAAAACGAAGTAGTAATCTCGGACTTTAATATTTTCTCCAGATTACTCTCTTTTCAACAAATTAAGTGATATATTTGAGACTCCAGCTTTAATCGAGAAGCGGAGATTAAAGGAACTTTTAAACCAAACGAGGCTAGATTTTTGCTATAATGCTCTTTACAAAAGGTCATCATGCGATATTATTTACAACCGTATTCTTCTTTTTTACTGGCGTAAATACCGCTTGCGCGGTTATAGCCACATTAACAACAGATCGCCAGTTTTCCTCTATTTCGGTGGGTACTGCGTCGAAAACTTTCAGAACTGGAATGTTTTCGTCCATTCGAACGACATGACCTAGCGTAGCCCCTGTCTTTTAATTCGCTGAACTATGTCAATGTCGTCATATATCTCATACAGCCGAACGTTCCATCGAAAGCGTTATTTGCCGTGGTCAAGGTGCAAAGGACCATAAATCTTCCGCAGAACCTTTCTCTCGAAAACTTGTAACATCGACTCATCATCGTCCATGCCTCTAACCATATAGCAAGACGGGAATAATGAGTGACTTATCGAGTTATGTTTTTGTTCGTGGAGAGAAGACTTTACTTTTTAATTATAACGGTATTACCTTTTAATTATGACGGCTAAAATTTACTTATAATATTTACGAGGCTGTCGTTTTTCATAATACAATAATACTTTACCAAATGTATGCCTTATTTTTTCTTTCATAAAAAATTGTTTCCTAAAAAATTTATTAAAACGTAATAATTTTTTTTCAGATCTGCGTGAATAACATTCAAATTCAAATCGTAAACCGGGAGTTTTATACGGGGGTAAGTCAAGTATTATACCAGATACATGTATATTTAATTAAGCAGATAATAAGCTTTATAAGAAATTGTTATTTGAAGAAGAGGTATGTTGTACTCTCACAACTTGCTTCATAGGTTATAACTGTTTTGATAGTCTAACGGGGCACCTAAAACTATAATAATATGTCACCACATGACCAAAAACCAAATCCAACCAAAACTGTTCAAGCCCCTAGGTACCGAATATGCCGACCCTTATATCTATAATTGACTTTTGATCGAAAATATCGGTCAATCTATGCGATGTACAATTGAACTTCAGACAGAATCCTTTCCTGACAATAGTAACTCTGTGTATCAAAAATGTATTGAAAATACATTCCTGAGCCCCATATACCTATTCTAAAGATTTTTGAACTTCCGGATGACTTTATTCTCAATGAGTATGAATTTACACATAGCAGTTATGTCCCATATAACTAATATCAGTATTTACGAACATCCGTCAGACTTTACTCCATGCGATTCATGTGATTGGTGTTCATATGTGAGGAAACTTAATGAAACCCTGGGAAAATTTTTTAGTATGTGGCATGATAATAGCTAATAGATAAAGTCGGTAAAATAAACTACCCCAACTCCAATATATTACGTGAAATGATTTTCGTTTTTCTAATAAAACGTATGCTGAATTTGTCGGTAAGTAGTATACGAGGTGTGTTCAAAAAGTATCGCGAATTTTGTGATTTTTCAAAAATTATTTATTTATTCATGAATATCTATTTTGTCCTCTTCAAAGTAATCCCCATGAGATATTATACACTTGTGCCAACGGTTTTTCCAATCTTCGAAGCACTTCAAAAAATATTTTTTTTTTGTTTTTTTGTCTTCTTCAGCTCCTCCTTCGATGCCGCCTTTATCTCGTGAAGAGAAGCGTAACGTCGTCCTTTCATGGGCCTCTTCAGTTTAGGGAACAAGAAAAAGTCACAGGGGGCCAGATCTAGGGAATTCGGTGGCTGTGGCATCATTAGTGTGTTGTTTTTGGTCAAAAAGTCGCGCACAAGCAACGATGTGTGAGCAGGGGTGTTATCGTGGTGCAAAAGCCAATTTTTGTCACATCTTCTCGGCCTTTTGAGAACATTTTGTAACAGCGATAAACCTTGCTTCGGTCCTAGGTAGCTTTTCCGTATGCCACAGTCAACATTCGGAATGCATCCGCGCACTTAATTTCGTTTTTCACACAAAATTTGATACAGGTTCTTTGATCCATTTTTTTTTTTAATAGGTAAAAATCGTAGGCGATCCAAAACACGTGCAAGCAAAGCAGCTGTCAACAGTTAAATGAACATTCAAAATGGCCGAGCTTGTCGGCATAAGTGAGAGACATAAGTACCAACATAACGCCACAAAAAATTCGAAATTCAAATATACGTAACCCGCGAAAATTCAAAATTCGCGATACTTTTTGAACACACCTCGTATGTATGACTCTGGTTGACATTTTACATTTTAAGGCTTAGATTCTTGAACTTAGCCCTTTCTTACTTATTACTAAACAAATCTATTGGAAAAATAATTAATATCTTTTTATTACCCCTAATATTAAAAGAAAAGGACATTGTTATGAAAGGTATAAATATTTTAATGTTTTTTTTCTAACATTTGATCGGGACCAGTTTATGTTCCTGCGTTCGTTTTTCGTTAAATTCTAGTTTTCTGCTAACTCAAGTTTACTTTTTCACCTTTTTTATTTTCACTCATTTTTTTCAATTTAGCGCATTTTACACATGCAAAAAAACTTCTGAATATGCCCACCATAATTCTAAATAGCACACGCTTGCCGCTGAGACTTGACTTGACTTGACTTACAGTTATACGTACTTAAGTGCAAACTAACCAACTGACAAACATTTTACAAGTGCTTAGCACCGAAAACAACAAATCGTTGGTTTAGTGCGCAAACAAATATGTATGTAAGTATGTATGTATACGACACTCAAAAGTGTGGCAGAAGGAAATTGTTTAAGCAACGTTGTTGCAGTAGCTGCAGGAGCGCTTAACGGCTTTCAAGTCGAATGGGCTGACCGCGCCAACGAACGAGTCAGCGCACAAATAAACAAACAGCAAAATAACATGCTAAACTGACAGCCCATAATCTTAAACCAAAACATAAAAGCAACAACAACAACAAACACCAGCGACTACCGACAACTGCATTTTAATTGAAGTCAAAGCGGCCCACTTAAATACCCTAACCGATGGCCACCGACCGACCGGCCACCGACCAAACGTACAATCCTCCGACCGACCAGTGATGGGTTGCCGGCCTGACGTTGCAATAACACCCATACAAACATACGATAAGTAGACTTGCAGCGTGTAGATGGATTGTGGCACTTTGTAGCTCAAATGGTGGCGAGTTCCAGCTTGACTGCCCAGAGCTGTTCTATTTTACTACGTGATTTGTGTTTGTAAAAAAGCACTATTTTTAATTTCGACTTGCAACACACCGAAAGGAATATATAGAACTATGTAACGTGGTGATATAAATAGTTGTACAGATATGTTTGTATGTGTGCGTGTGTGTGTGTGTATGCTCGCATGCATTATGCCCCGAATAATTAAAAGCTTTGTTAGGTAATTGGCCTTTCTCCAATGTTGTAATGGATTTCTCGTAATGCTTTATATGAAATCGTTCGGTATTCAAGGTGCATAGTTAAAGGGGTCGGGCTGTCAGTAACTTTGACGTTAGAAATGAGTTAATAATATTTTAAGTAAAAAACAAACAAAGCCTGACTTTTTCCTGCTAATTTGCTTACAGATTAATAATTAGGTGTGATAATGGGAGAAATATTTTAGTAAACAATTTTTGATTTTTTTTTTTAGGTGCAAAATATATAATATTTATAGAGGCTATGAATTTACTAATGCGACCTTGTATCTCTGCGGTCAGAGCTTCTGTTTAAAAGTAACTAAAAAAGGTTAAGAAACGATATAAGTTTTAACCTAATTGAGTAAATTACTCAATATAAATACTATTCAATTGGTACCCCCAGTGAAAATGGGATCAGTTGAAAATGTTTTTATATCGAAAATAAGAAAACAACCTTAACTTCGGATATAAAACCCTTCACTCAGGGATATTTTTATAGCTGGTTCTAAGATAGACGAAAATATCTACGACTTCGAAGTTATGACTGTCAACAGCTACGTCGGAGCCTAGCCGCAAGTGCGACGACTGTTTGTTTGATGAGAGGAGATATTTCGTCATGCTCTCATTCACCACCTGACCCATTTCGGTCGTCTATTAAGAAGATGATGCATGCTCCTTGTCTGTCCTTCGCCGCCGTATTTGAATAGCTCGGTCCCCGCCTCTTTGTTGTTCTTCAGACGGGTAATGGCTATTCGAATCTCTTCATGGTCGGGCAATGGAACGTCAGCTCTATCGTCATCGATTGGGGAATCGGGTTCGCTTTCTCCTGACGCCGCACTTTCGCTGCCATTGAGCAGGCTAAAGAAGTGTTCCCCCTAAAATTTTAGTACGCACTGGGCATCAGTCACTAGATCTTGGGGTTCTACAAAAGTATGCTCCGGTTTTGAAACATTCTGTTAGTCGCCATCTTTTCGTAGAATTTTTGAGCATTATTCCTATTGGCCAGCTTGTCAAGCTCTTCATACTTACGCATTTCGGCCTCTCACCCTTTTTTTGTCTCGCTTTCCTTTTCCGCTCTCATTATCTATACCATCCCGCACGTGTTGTGGTCGCTTGTAACGTAGCGAGTCTGATTTCTCTCCACTGCGTCACTGCACTCGTCATCGTACAACCTTTTTTTTTTGGATTTTCCGAAAGCCAATGGTTTCGGTTGCAGCTGTATGCACGTCTAGAACACTACGGACGTGTCTTCCGTTTATCAGAATATGATCTATTTGGTTTACTGACCGCAGTGCCAACGATAGGTGCCAAACCCACAGAATCTGTTCTTTAGCCAAGTAATTTATTACCAAATTTCCGACTTTTAGAACTTATAAGGCACGAGAAATCGATTCAGCAGAAATTATGGCAAATAAAATCCACCCTAATGCGCAAAAGTGCATGCCAATAGAGGCTGTTACTACACTTATGGAATCACGTATCAGACAGCTAACAACAAAAACGGCACACCAGCGCACATATGGACAGACTTTGATGAATTGTGGTGGCTGCAAAAACCGTAAATGATAAGAAAGAAATTCAGTGAGCAAAGTGGTTAAAGGCAAAGTGATTGGAATGTGCCAAGCAAGTATGCCATGTGGCAGCAGCGCTTATAAAAGAGGGCAACAGCGAGTCAGCTGCCACGGCCACAACAACACATGCATATATGGCGTACTAGCTGCGGTGGCGACTAAAAGCCCGTTCAAGTGCATGGCTACTGCAAAAGCACACAAAAAGCCCGGTGCTTGGCAGCCAGTGCGGCAAGTTGGCCAAGAAGATCGAACCATGAAAAACATGTAATAATTGTCAATTGACTATAAAAGCCGCGTAGCGATGACTCGAGTTTTTTGCGTTGGAGACGGGATGAAGCGGGGCCAATGCACGCGGGTACTGCACTGGCTAAGCAAGTTGTTTTTGTTTTTCCTTTTTTTTTCATTATTACCATTTTTTCCACACACATACACACACACGCATGCATGCACACACTCCAGTTGGCATTGCCAGCGAACCACAGCTTCGGCATTGTCCAGCTGTGCGCACTCGGCTTGTCAGTTTAATGGACAAATAGCAGGCGAAACGAGTTGACGGTTAGCGGTTTTAACTTGCAACGGGCCTACTGCATACCAGTGCAACCAGCAGTCTAGTATTTTTGTCTGTGTGTGTGTCTATTAGAGCGAAGTGTGCGTATGCGCGTGCGCACATATCCATTGCTTCCGTATTGGATTACAATTATGCATTTCACTTGCAGCTATACTTGCGCCCCGCTCTGTATGTGCATGTGGCGAGTGTATTATTGCCACGAAGTATTACTGGAGACAAGTAATTCGTTGCGGTTGACATTCTTCCTTCATTTCTTTAAAACCAGACGACGATCTTCTAGGTTACCTAAAAACCAAACTCACCTAACTCACTTGACTGTCGGGTAACACTTAGTGTTGTCTGCGCTACTGATGGCCATTAACAGTACTAAGGTGGAGCCATAGCAGCGCACCAGTCGTTCTTCCTTTTAGCTGTTTGACATCAATTGGAGGTTCCAAGTGTAGCCAGGTCCTTCTCCATCTAGTCTTTCCAACGGAGGTCTTCCTCTTCTTCCGCTTTCCCCGACGGGCACTATGTCGAATACTCTCAGAGTTGGAGTGTCTTCATCAATTCGGACGACATGGTCCATCTCTTAATTCGCTGAACTATATCAATACGATATTCACCGTTGCCAATGTAGAAAAGACCATAAATCTTCCCCAGAATCTATCTCTCGAAAAATCGTCTTTGTTCGTCGAGAGAGGACTTTACTTCTCAATTGTCCACTCAGTCCGAAGTAGCACCTGTTTTCAAGAGGTATTCTGTGTTGGATTTCGAAGCTTGTTTTGTTGCTGGGTCCGAGGGTTATACTATATTACGTAAAACGGACTATCGTATGAACGGTATAAAATGACATTCTGCATTATTGTGACTATAAATGTGGTCAACATTGGTATTTCTTTACCGAAACATGCTACAAAAATTGGCTGGCTTTGAGGTTATATGTATTCTTGGCTCTTTGGACAAACATATTTTAGTCATTTGGATGCCAACAGAAGTCTAGGTTATCACAACTTCTTTATCACAGTCCTTTGTGGAGGTATTTCTTCCTCTCTTCCTCCTCGGTTATGAAGAGTAAAAACACATTCTGAATTTGAGGGCATCTGTCTTCGAAATTTGTGTAAATCTCATAGAAGGTTTCGGAACTATTTGACATTAACCTCGAACATCTATTTAAGACGAGGATGCAAAAACTGAGAAACTGTTCATTCCACGTTAAAATATTCATATTTTAGTATATTTACCAGTTCCGTTGACATTTCCCAAGCTTTAGAAATATTTTCTATGCTTTTCCGAGTCGTCTTTGAGTATGGTTTCGAAATTGATAGTTAGGTTAGGTTAGGTTAAAATACCGATTCTGTTAGAATTGCCAACAGGCATCCCACTTGGATAGTCTATAAGGACGGTCCGTTGTGATACCTAAAACCCGTATATAATGATCATACGGACTATCGCAATTTGTCAAAGCGCTCCGAGCCTATCAAGCATTTTTTGCGTTAGCAAATATCAGTTTCGGTTATATCTACCGATTTGCCGAAGGTATGCCAGCCGAGATGTTTTCACCTCAGTCTTGCAACAGCTGGACATTAGACGAGAAATTGCTTTCTATCTCACTTTCCGCCATACAATTTTGACTATTTGGGCAGATAAAAAACATAGTCTTATTATTTTCATACCTATTTGACAATGTTCAGTAAGAACTACGACGACTGCGACTTTGCTAACAGCAAGTAGCTCAGTGGATATCCTGCGTTCTACTCTAGGCCAGTCAGTCGCAGTCGCATAGGAACCAGTTCGTAGGATTAACGCCAGAACGTCGGCGAAATTGATAATACTCAAAGTACATTTGGTTAGGATAACTCATACAATCTGCTAGCAGCAACTAATAGCAGCAAAGTTACTTTTAAACGCGGCAAATTCAAACAAATATACGTGGAACAGGAAATAAAATAGGAAATTTATGTCGTCATGGTCTAAATACTAGAATAAGCAATTTAATCTCCCACTTCCCTTATATGTATACACATTCCTTTTGAAATATAATATATGTACATATATTTATATCTTAAGCATACACACCACTTATACATTTTATGTGTATGTATATATATATAAATTTTCATATGTGTTTCAACTAAATCACCTTTTGACCTGCGTACAATTCGTAACTGTAAGTGCCGGCATTAAAGTGCCCGCCACCAACACATTTCTTGCTGTCATTTGTCATGATCAGCCAAAGACGTTTCCTGTTCAATTGTTTGCCATTTCACGCGACCATCACTTCACCGCTGGAGCACAGCGCAAAATCTGTCACAGAAATGCTCAAGAAACAACAAACTGTTTCCGATATGCACACACGCAGACCGTAACAATAAATGTTGAAGTATTAATTAGGCATGAAAAATGGTTGCCTTATGTAATTGCTTACCAATGCATAGAAAATATGTATGTATGTACATATGTATTTACATTTAAAAAAATGTGAAATTAAATTATAAATGATGATATTCTCAAATCAGCATCTAAGAGGTGTGTTTCTTGCCACACTTTCTGTTTTGATTTATGACTATTTAAGAAGGTTTGGTTATTTGTATAATCTGTTGTCATTGCTGGTAATTTTACGGAAAGCTGCGCCTGAAAGCCATCATGGCAGCAAAGAAAAATATATTAAATATGGAGAGCTTTAGGTTATTTGCCTGCCAGCTAAAAAATTTTGTATACAGGAGTTCACTTATGACTTTCGTAAAATTATTTTTAATAAACCCTTTAATCATTAATTTTACAATGTAGAACTAATTCACCGTTCTTTCAGTAGTTAAACCGTTTCGTTTCGTAGTTTTGCCGGAAATTGAGTTAAACGGTTTTCACCCTTAACAAAGAAGTTGTAAAATTTTGGAAAAAAATATTTTAAACTTGGCCATGGCGACGCCATTTACGGTGACCCCTCGGAAAAGATATTCGATTTATAGAAATCCGTAAACCCATGAAACCCCTTAAAACTTCCACCACGCTTCCCATTGCTCTTCCCGACCCGTAAATTATTTTCCCTGCAATTATTGTTTTCAATCTTTCCTTTCTAATGGTTTTAACTTATTATGAATTTCTTTCACTTTTTATCTTGTTCAATAGCTTCTACACTAGTCTGTCAGCACATAGTTTTCACTTTTCCGATTTTCAATTAAGTGATTGCTATATCTTATCCTTGTCTTGCTGGAGTTAGATTTGGTCCGTTGCAGACCCGTTCTTTGTATACCAAAATTTCTTATCTATTAGTTCTATTTCCATAAAACGTCCTTGAATTTAAGCTATCACAAGTCTATCGAGGTGACTGATTTAGATTCCAGCAAGTTTGTTTATACGTATAAATCAGGCATGTTTCAAAATTGGGCTTGCCAAATCAAAACAACCGAACTGGGACACTACTTATGTATGTAACGAAAGATCTATATATTTTCGTGTCCCCACTTATAAAGCTGCGAGCTCTTTTAGAGGGGACTGAAACCAACAAAAAAGATAAGATTTTATATTAATTATAAATAGGAAATAAAATCAGGAAATATCTTCCAAAATTTAGAAATTACCTCCAGTAGAATCCTTGAGATATTAAGCCACAATATATTTCGAAAAACATATGGTTACTAAGATTTTTCTGAAGAACATTTTTGAATGAAATAAAAATTGATGATGAAAACTTAGATCAAGTGAGATACTCTCTAACGCCGAGAATAATCAAAAATAATCATTGGGGAGTTCACGTAACAGTATTATTTAATCGCATTCTCATATTTACTGGAAATTTAATCTTTTCAACGGGCTTATAAATCCACTCACTGAGCTTAGTAGTCGTTGGTCGATGACCAACTCCGGGTAACTGCGAGATTCTTAATACCTAAAGCAGATCGAAAATTCAGATCTACTGAAATACTTGTCCTTAGCAAAGTTGGAAAGATATACAAAAACGTAAAAAACTAAAAATTCTGTCGGATCCAATTCATAAAAAATTTTGGAAGAAGGCTCGAGGGAAACATCCAGTCACTTTTTTCTTCATTATCCAGCTTTTACAAAAATCAGGGTTAAAACATACCTCCAATCATACTTTTGGCGAATCATGGACATAGCAGAAACTTACATTAGTCGGCTCAACAAATTTGTGATCGGCCAAAGCGCTTGATCTATTTTATATGAGTTTTAGCTGCCACAACGGACTGTCGTTCAGAGTCATCCAAGTAAGATCACTGTTAGATAGATAGACGAGGAATACATCGTGGCCTTAGGTCTATTATGCCCAAAAGATCCCTGTTCGAATCAATCATTTAACCTAACCTAATCAAATCTAAATCTCTTAAAACGAAATATTAAATTAAATATTCATTTTATTGAATTCACTACCCAACAGTGGTACTCATACACTCAGGGTGTCAAAAGAACTGACTAGATGAACGCTTTACAACTTAAACTTTAAAAAACATCTTCTCAGATTGTCTTAAGTTGAAGATTTTTTTAAAGTGATAACCTCGTAATCCGCATTTAATGTTGTTCTTGTTTGTGCAAATGATATATTATACTTAATTCAAAGTTTCAAACCTTAACCCTTTTCCTTCACTAAAAACTGCCGACACAAAAAATTAATCTCATTTTATCGCAAATTTATGAAGATATTTGAAATTTATTTGTTGATTTCCACTTAAACTGCCTGCGGCCTGCTTTTGGCGCACACCCATCTATTTTTAATGCCTTTTCACTCACACATTTTTATTGGATTTCGCATCTCGCTAACACACATGCCTTTCTCGCAAACAAATATGATAGTCTGGAAGACAGAGGTCTACAATAAAACCGTTGACGGGATCTTTTTTTCAGTTTGACTGAAAAGCTGTGCGGTGCTGATACTTCAACTACCTACACGCAAATAAATTAAATGGTCGGAAAAAAGGTGAATAAGAAACAACAAGAACCGAAGAATTGCGCGCATGCTCAATTAGTTAAATGTCACTACGTTGAAGCCGTTGAACTGACAGAACATACAAGTAATACAATCACGAATGAATATGCCGATATGTTGATGCCTGCATATACATACATATATGTATGTGCATGAATGTATATGTAAAGATGTATGTTTTTATGTGTGTGTAGGTTGACTTTCATTAAAAGTGGGTTTTATGGCAAACTTCGTTGTTTGTGTTTAGAGGTTTGATGGCTTTTATTGCGATTCGGCTTGTTTGCATATCAGCGAGCTCCGCTGTATTCAAGTATGTATGCGTGTACTCAGTTGACGTGTTTGGTGCGGCACTTAAATATTGAAAATATACAGTTTGCGGTTATTCATTGTTGTTGTTGCTAGTTTTGTGTTGTTGTGGTTCAATAACTCCTATATCTAGCACACGCCTAACCTAATTTCCACTGACTATAAAAACTTACAACTCTTTGCCGTGTACATATGTTTGAATATGTGTGTAGAGTTGTAAGGAATGTTTTCTGAAACAAAATTGCCGATCGTAGATTTTTACAGTAACATGCCTTAAGCCAAAAGGAAAACTGCACGCGCTAGCTACGTACATACATATATGCGTACATATGTATGTTTATAGGTGTAGAATTCCGCAGAATTTTCGTACGTCATCCGTCTTTGCGGCGTACGTGTTTTTTGACCAATTTCATACGTTTTACACCTAAAAATTCCAATCGGTTTTTAGGACTGTGCAGTAAACTACCAACTTACGCTTAATTTCGTGATTATCACAGAATCACGTTTCACTATTTCTTTCGGTCCATTTAACACAGCAACACGAAAATACTAATTCGTACCATTTTCAATCTTACAATTTCATTTTCGGGCATTTATAGTGAAACTTTCACGTTATTTTGGTCAAAATGTTTCTTCTTCCTTAAAAAAGAAACTTCAATAACTTGCATTAGCTGGTATATTGGCATTCAAAAAATATTGAAATGTCTCCCTTAAACTGGAAGCAATATATATTAGAATTATTTTCGACCTAGTCTTAGTTATTTATTATGCTTTGGCTGGATATCTGCAAATTGTATTATCATATCTCGAAAAGTTTTATGCCCAAGTTGATTTAAAGCTAAATTACTATTTTGGCAACCACCAACTGGCGCATCTGAAGATCGGAAAATGCACATATGATCACCGAAAAACCTACATATCATCGAAGTGTTAATTTTGGTATGAATTTTGGAAATTCAGTAATCGCTGCTGATGTTTTGTCTGTCTCAGTCCGTTTATGTAAACTCGAATGTCGTGCGTCAGAGGTCGTGTTATCATCTGCTTCAGCGATATTAGAACTTTCAATTAGAGCGGGCTCTTAAGGAGAATGTCAGGCGAGCCGTTCATGAAATAAAGCCAGAGACCGCTTTAAAAGCATCAGAAAACCCCCACGACCAATGCATTAAAATATTATTTGATTGTTATTGCTTCTTGAAACCTCATACCTAAAATCAATCTATACTATAACCGTCCATAAATCAACACTTGCACAAGCATTAGGGAATGCTATCTGCGGATAATTTAAACTTCGCATGCAAAAATGTAACTCAATCAGATGCGATCTTCACGAAGTAATTTCCATACATTTTTTTGTCTGTTGTTTTTGTCTTTTTGTCTGTTGTCTCTCACTCACACCAACATATGTTTAAGATATATGTTTTAAGAGAACGTTATAAATTTAATTGCATTCGAAAGGTTATTTGAAAGAAAAATGGAGCAATCGTTTCATTTTTTCACTGCAGCTGGTTTCACCTACAACTTTAAGGTGTATAGTATATGCATATGTTCTTGGAATCGCGTTTAATGGATATAATATTTACGCAAAACCAGCTGATAGTTCAAATACAAATTTTATTTTTTAAGTAAAAATTGTGTTGTATTGATTAATGGATGCCAAATAAAAATAGTAAAAATTACGAACAAAATTATTAACAGAACTTGTTTGGCAACTGAACAGAAAATATAAAAAATTCAAATATAGACTAATGCGAGAGCCTTTCAAAATGGTAAAAAATTAAAGAGATTCATTCTATAAAATCCCTTAAGAACTCAACCACGCCTTGCTTCCCTTTGTCTTCCACACCTCAGATCTATTATTATTCAATAATGAATGCTGGATCTCAAGATGAATGATGGTGTTGCGAATATACATAAGTTAAGGAAAGCGCGCGAAACACATTCTTCAAAGAACGTGAATTTTCATAGTAAAGTTGAGCGATTTGTGAACGTTGTTCAGGCGTAAGTGCTTCCATAATAAAATGCCAAACAATACTGAACAAGAATAACATAACAGCTGAACACGACCTACTTGGATCACCCGTTATTACCAAAAATTAACTTATTTAGAAGACGAAATTCAAATTTTGTTAAAGTCCTGAAAACAACATTATTTTTACCCTGAACAGGGTATATAAGCTTGTAAAATTTAGAACGAAATATGGGAGACCCTTTAAAAAATATCTATGAATATTAGTATGTAAATGATCAGCGTGAAAGGTTGAGATGATTCAGTCAAGTCTAGCTGACTGTCTATATATACGCGAAGTATGGCAGTCCCTCAGTTTTTAAGATATCGCCCATTTGTCAGAACTGCCATTCAAAGTGAATGTTGGGAAAAAGCTCTTTTATGGTAAACTTTTTTATTTGAAGCGATATCTTCACGAAATTTGACAGGCATCATTATACAAAACAACGGTATAATCTGCCAAGAAATTGTTGAGACCATATCAAACTGACCGATCTTGTATGGAAACTTTTGTATTTGCGAAATGTATTGTAGCTTTGGTGCAGCCGAAGTTAACGTTTGTTTTATCAGTCCGCTTAAAATTTTTAGAAATTGTTGATAATTTGAGATAGGAGCATAATCGGTTTCCGAAAAATAAATAACAAATATTTTCCAATACATCAGCACAACCACTGAATATTATTTTTTTCTTATCCTTGAAATATTTCAAAGTTCACTATGCACTTGCACAAATGCGCTTGTTACCACTTAAAAAGTTACACACAAAATCAAAGTTTTAATATTTTTCAACAAAATAATGGGTTTTTGAATCTTGAGCTTCTTTTCTATAGCAACATACCTGCAATAATCTAGGTTTGTACAACAAATGAATGCTTTTTATATTTTTGTGCAATTACAGAAACACGCACAATCACTTAGCGATACTTTCTGTATTTTCATTCACCATAATTATCTAGTTACATAATAATTTACTCTATTTTTTATGATTTTTATAATTAGCAAATTTTGTAATTTAGAATGCTTAATTGCCAGAAATTACGCATAATTTTGCATATGCAAATCGCAGAGCGTTAATTAAGTCACAAGCAGTGAAAAAATATAACGCAGCTTGAATTGATAAAATAGTAGAAGCACTCGCAAAAACAATAAAATAAGGCGCCGAATTTGCCTACGCACACACACACGCACACAACTTCAAAAGCTTCTCGGCTTTATTTGCTGGCATTTGGCAATGCTTCGTTAACCAGTTGTAAGATTAAAAATAATTTTTCATTTTTTTTTTTTGCTATTTTTTATTTTTCCTTTCGTTTATTGATTTTTATATGCTTCGTATTTTTGGTTTTTTATTTTAATTGATTTCTATATTCCAATGGATTTTTAAACTTTTTTTTTTTTTTGATATTCTTGTTTGACACTCGTAACAAGTTTTCGGCGCACACTTCGGCCTGTTTTAATTCTTTGTTAAATATTTTTTTGTATTTCTTGCTTTGTTTTTCAACAACAGCAAACACTTGAAATTTTTTTCTGAAATCACACACACACGCGCGAGTTTAACGCAGAGCAGAAGCACGTCGAAGCCGCAGCGAGTCTCAAACACGACTGAGCGATCACCGCCAATTGGCCATGCGCCAAGCCAAGTTTGACAGCTAAACGCGCCAGCTTACCATACACACGCATAAGTATGTATGGGTGTGCGTGTGCTCCAATGGTTCGAAGTTGCATGCAACCAAACACCGCTGCACTTCATCGAACATTTGTTGCTGGCAACTGCCTTCGTCGCTTAAAAGTTGCTCGCTGTCGCTTCGTCATCGAAAATTGTTGCTGTTGTCTTGCCTGTTACTTATTGCTCTCACTTGTGGAGCATAAAAGTGTGCGCTTTTGTTGTTGGCATTGCAGGCAACATTCCAGAGCTAGCAAAAAATGCACGTGCTTTATTTGCAATACATATTCACCTTTATGGTGTGTCCACATATGGCCAAGCTATGCGCTGACATGGGCATTATGGTGACGACAGTGTTGCCGTAATCACGTCGCTACACACACATGTGCACATACATATGTACAAGCATGCTTTGATTTTTACATTTCCACTGAAATAATTTTGAGCAGCTTTTTTCACAGATTTTTTGCCTTCTCGCAGCTTGTGTTGCCTTCATACATATATGCAATACGGGTTTCAATACGCTCTTGTAGCTACATACATACATATGAATATTGTGTTTTTTTGTACATATATACAAATGTAAATATATGTATTTATGAAGGTTTGCTGGCGAGTTTTGTTATTGCTTTCAGCTGTACTTACAGTAATTTGGCGCACTTTTCGCATACCATAGCCGCGTCTAGTTAAGCCCGCGCCAAGAAACACAAACATTCGTTACAAATAAATACATATGTACTTAGATCCATGCATACATATGTACATATACCTTCATACGCCTACTCACCTCGTCTGCGCATGCGCCACCAACATACGGTGTCTCTCACTCGCTTTGAGCATGCCATGGCCAATTTTATTAGGTATTCAAATCTCTATTGCTGTCGATTTTGATATACTGGCGCTGTAATTTAAGTGACATTATTTGCTCAATAATTACGTAGAATGCGTGTTATCCATACTTTTATTTTGCTCATTCGTGTATTTGCCTTTCTTTTAAGACCGGTTTATTAATATTTTTTTTATATAATTTTACGATCAAGTATCAATTAGCGCCATCATGTGAGTAATGTATATATTGGAGGCTTATGAAACAAAGTAAGAAAACTACAAAAATAGACAAACTGGAAATAATTTTTTATTACACCCAATCGTCGCTGGCTTGGCCCCACAGGAAATAGTCTAACGGCGTGAAGTCGCACGACCGCGGCGGCCAATTGACTGGGCCATTTCGTGAGATAACACATTCACCAAACTTGGTTTTCAATAACTCGATCGTGACATTCGCTGCGTGGCTTGTGGCGCCGTCCTTTTGGAACCACATATTGTCTGAGTCCATATTCTCCAATTTGGGCCAAAAATATTCAGTTATCATTGAACGGTAGCGATTTCCCTTCACAGTAACGTCCCGATCTTGATTATTGCGGAAGAAGTACGGCGCAATGACGCCGCCGCCCCATAAACCGCACCAAATCGTAATTTTTATGGAATGCAAATGTGCCTTATGGAGTACGTGTGGATTGCTGGCTGACCAATGACAAAGCCATTTAGCTAGAAATGAGCCTCATCGCTTAAGATGATTTTTCAATTACAGTCCGGATTATTAGTTGTTGCTCAGCCAAATTCACGGACATACGATCATTCTGGTGTTCAAGCGCCTTCAGTTCTTGCGTCAATTTGATCTTATAAGGATGTAGGCCAAGATCTTTTCGAAAAATTCTCTACAACGACGTCACAGAGATGTCCAACGCTTGAGAACGACGTGTGAGAGACTGATTTGGGTCCTCCTCAATTGATGCGCTAGCGGCAGATGTGTGTGCGTCAACTGTGTGTATAGCTTTTTTATATAATTATTATCGAGTCTCTAACTCACCTAGCCTTTTAAAAACTGCTGTAAGAAAAGTCTTCCATCATAGATATACAGTGAAATTCCTCATTAACGGAAACTCACTGTGGTTGTGAAGCTGTCCATATATGAGGGCGTGGCAAAAACAAGTATTTGAAAGGTAGTATTGGAGTAGAAAGCTGCAACAATATTTCTATTGAACTAATAAATGCAAGCCAATTTCAAGCATAAGTGAACTGCTTTTGTATGAAAATAATTATGAAAACGTTGTGTTCATAAAATTTGTCTAGATATCCGGCTATGAGGACTATTCGTAATGGAACATTTCACTGTATATACTATACATATCTAATATACAGAAAATCAAATTCGAATAAATCTGTCAGTGATCAGTTTTGAAAAAACACAATTTTTTAAACCTGTTTTCAATCTCAAAATTTTATTAGTTTCACGTCTAACCTAATTTGTCATTCAATATGATTTTTCGTACAGATCGCTCATTGCGACATGAGCCTTTGTATTCTCTACAATCTTTTTCAGTTATGCAAATTTTTGAACGAGAGCGGTGATTGCCATATTCGTAGATAATAAACAGTAGATTCATTGAAGACACAACTATTACTTATGAAATTCCTTTTTTTTAATATGAAAGTACAGGAGAACTTCTGATTGTATATCTGGAACTATCAAACTTCTTTTATTAGTCTCTCGAAGACTTGTAAAGCCAACAGGTTCAACTAGACTCACAAGAAATCTTTACTAACGGAGCCTCTTTGGACTTTTCTTTTTGAATAATAAGTGTACGAAGCCAGAGAGAGTCAAATCTGCAAACTGTGTGACTTTTTACTTTTTTGCTATATTTTTTTAAGGATTCTAAGTCCTATAAGCTGTATGGAAGAAGGCGAGGTAGACATCTCAGCATTTCCTTCTCGATTGTCTCGCGTTTGTGAGATCAAGGCTTAAACACATTTTTATATGCCCCACCGAACTGGTGGGAATATTAATTAAAAACCTGAGCATATTTTTATTAACCACAAGGCGCTTTACTGCGATCTCTAGATCAGCCATCAAACTTAATCTATTCTAAGTCCGATACGACATTAAGTCACATCGTCATATATATAATATATCGTCATGAGTTATAGGTCCCAGTTCCTGACAGTTTAAACCAGTTCATTCAAGCATATTGACTTCTTCTAATAAACATACCCCCTATATATCTAAAAATCAGAATTTAAGTATCTTAAACACTCATCTAATAATATTGCACCGTAGGGCATTTAATATTTGTGAAACCCATGATAGTATGAACATTAATTGCAGCACCTGCGGTGAAACCTTACTACTGTAAGTGTGAACGAACCACACCCACTTTCTATAAAACAAACAACAAGTGCCACGAATAGTCAAAAAAAAAACAGTGAGAACAAACAAAACCGAAGACACCGGTCCGACTTTTCAATAAACAAAACCGAAAAGCCTACTTTTCACGACTCTTATGTTAAACAAAAAAGCGAAAAAAAGCTTAAATAATAAAAAAAAAAAGCCAAACAAACAAAACCAGAATTGATTTCACTGCGCGACGCTGCCAACCATGCCACAATACAATCGCGATTAGCCGCCTAACCGAGCAGCAGCCGCGCAGCAGCTTGCGCCAAGCAAGCCTGAGACCAGACAAATTCTTGCGTGCACTTGTTGCTACCAACGACTTTGGCTCTCATTCAATAGCGCGGCGATTCATCTGCGCTTAGCGAACAGGCGGCCGGCAAGTGGATGCCCTTGGTGTGACCCAAATCAGCGGCATTGTTTTGTTCCTTTTTGTTTTTGTATGTTTGTGTGCGTGTGAGTGCTTTATGTTTCGATTTCTTCAATAGCTGTTCCATAGGCACTCTTTCTTCATTTTATTTTATCTTCCGAAACGCTTTTCTTTTTCATTTGCCAACGGATTTCACTTAGATTTGTATTTTTAGTTTATGTACAAATTTATGTGTTCTTCTGTAAAAAATCGTTTGATGCCGCGTTGCCGCTTTTATTGAGATGGCATTGAGTAGCCGGCTTACATAGCTCTCGCGTGAGCTTAATTTGGAAATACCCGTTAGAATGATTATGAAAATTAGCGTAATTATTGAATTTACTGCGACGGTTAATTGAAAGAATTCTTTCGGTAATCAATATTTACACCTTCCCAATACTTCATGCATATATATAGTATGTTGAGAATAAGGTTATTAGAGGTTAGAATTGATGATTAATTTTTATCTTAATTATTACATAAATATATGTGAAGGGTTATCCGTTTTGAGGATCCCATATTTTTTAATGAAAAAAAAAACGCAGAAACTTCAAATTGAATGATGAATTTTTGAAAATTATCTCTTTCAAATGTTGGCCGCGCCTACGTGTCAGATGGATCATCCGTTGAGCCAAAATTTCGATGACTCGAATCTCTCCTTCTCTTCATTCGCCCAGATTAGATAAGCTTGTTGCGCGACATTTATGTCTTCTTCAATTTGAAAAGTTTTATTCTCTTTAAACTTTCAACATTCCCATAACTAATACGCTACCAATTAATCATCATATTCCTAGAAGTGTTGTAGCTCTACAAGAATTAAGCTCCCTATCTTTAATTCAACTGCGACTTCGTCGTATGATTCTGTAGTATCATGTAGTTTCTAAGCTTAGTTAGAAGCGGACGATGAAAAGCACCTGCTCGGTCCATTGCAGTACCAAATTTTATATGAATAATATTTCTAAAATGGTTTTCTAAAACATGTAACTTCGAATCATGTTAACTGCTTACCAATGTTTAAGATTTTTTTAATTTCCCTTCTTTGCTATCCTCTGTATTGGTTTTTGTATTAATTTGTAATACCCTGAAGAAAACGTCAAAGAGTCCATAAACATATGTATACATAAATAATCAGCTTGACGAGCTGTGTTAATTTAGCCAAGCCTGTTAGTCTGTCTGGGGGTTCCGTCAGTGTTTGAACTATTGATCTGAAAATGTTCATACCTCCATTTAGAACCGCCAATATCGGACCACTATAGCAGGTAGCTTCCATACAAATTGATC
This sequence comes from Bactrocera latifrons, assembly GCF_001853355.1. NCBI lineage: Eukaryota > Metazoa > Arthropoda > Insecta > Diptera > Tephritidae > Bactrocera > Bactrocera latifrons. The sequence continues at coordinate 101,870 of NW_017536163.1, read as the reverse complement.
GGTCCAAATCAAATCCTTGTATGGACTTTATTTTTAATTGTTAAGTTACCTTCCTGAACTTTCGATCAAATTCTCCAGATCAGACCACTATAGCTGGCTTTAAAGGTCAAATTGTAAAAATGGATGAAATCGGGTAATGATCCGCCCACTCTCCATATAATGTTCTGTTAAATATTACTAAAAGCATCGTAAGTTTTACAAATATCTTGATACAAGAGAACTTTATACGAGCCTGTATCAAAAATGGATTATTGACATAGCATCGCCCACATTTCGATGAATATGAATGATTCATATCTTAGGGCATACTCAACCGATACCAACCGAATTTGTTATTTGATGTTATTTATTCCTATGTTACAGTGCAAAAACAAACGAAATATAATCCTATTCTAAGTTCTATATGGTTCTTTCACTTTCCAGTAACAAAATCAAGAAGTAGTGCATATAACGAGATAAAATTGTGTACGAATAATGCCTTTGAAGTATACCAACTTATGGCCAAAAGTTGTTCGAATCCAGCCCAAACTGTTCAAGCCCCTAGGTCCCTAATATGTGGATCAAAGTCCAAATTGTGAACATTTTATCGAAAATATCGCTCAAGCTGTGAGATTAATTGTAATTTAAATTAAGTTATAATCCTTCTCTTTTAATGATTTGTCTGTATGTATATCAAAAATTGATTGAATCTGCCCAATACTCGTACTTCCCTTAGCCTCCATATAACATAAACATTTTCGAACTTCCGGGTAACTTTGTACCGCATATATTGGCCAAAACGTGAATCATCTCAATGAAATAGTGGGAGGAGTTTTACTCATAGCAGTGTGTGCCTAAGTTGGATAAAATCAGGTGAAAACTTGTTCTAGATCCCTTACAACTTACAAACATTCTCACCTTAAGTTCTTTACCTGACTGTGTTATATATATAATTAGAAGAAAAAAAAGCAAATTTCCAAAGTTTTTTTGCGACAACATTTAAATTTATTGACCCAAAAAATTTGTACAAATATTATGGTATCTCTAAACTGTAAGTATTAGTAAAAATATTTATTTGGAAAGGAACTACAGCTTTTCTCCGGCAGCTCCTCTCAAAAAAGACGTATTGCGGTGACCACTATATCTCTGAACTCAATCCTCTCAAATTAAAAACAGGGACGAAATTTAAATCATAGAAAATGTTTTTCTCTGGACAAAAGTTGAATTTAAATTTTTTATCTTCTCAAACAAAGTTCGGCAAATGGTACATTCTATAATGAGCAAAACGATTTTCCCGAAGCAATAACGTGGTGCAAAAACCAAGAGTTGTCGGCCCTTAATTCGGGCCCTTCTTACAAATAGCATCGCGCAAACGACACATAACACTCAAATAGTATTTCTTATTGACAGTTTGGCCGGTCGACAGGAATTCGGAGTAGACCACACCTCGATAATACCGTGATTTTTTAAAATCTGCTTTGGCATGCTTCTTTCTGCTCCGGCTAACCTTTGCCACGATATTTCGATCATGTCTTCCTGATAGTAGGAAAGCATTGTTTCACAGACGTTAACGCGACGCTGTTTTTCGAACAAATTTAGTTATTTTGGAACCAATCGCGCTTTCACTTTTCTTGAACCCCAATTATCTATCAAGCGGAATTTAAATTAAAGAGTCTTACTATTTTTTGCCCACAGCAGTAGATTACATTAAAAATTTAAGCGGCCAACACCAAGATGGTTCTCGATACTCTATGAGAATTCTCTTATACCTCAAAAGGTTTGGTAAATTTCGGATTTAATAATAGAATATATTAGACTAATGCTTTACAGTCCAGAGTATTTTTATTTCTTTCGGTTTTTTTTTTTACATAACAATTTCTGTCTATAAGTTGTTGAATACTGTTTACTTTAAAATATTTTCAAATTACAGAAGATTTTCTTAAAACCTTTATTTATTGTATAAACTAAAATATATAATACTTATATAAATATTTTGTATACTACTGAAATAGCATATATGTAGGTATGTTTGAATGTATATAAATATATGTACCTTATATACATATGTGCTTCCTAGAATATGTCTCGAATATATGTACATGTGTATACATGTGTTTAATATAGTAATTTTGAACAATTTCCTTCTACAATTTCATTCATTCATTTTATAATTCATACTCTATGCTTACCGCTCTCACGTGGTACAAAAGTAAGTGCTCTCGCATTTTAAATAGCGGCATTTCAAACATTTTCCGCTTCTTCTGCTCATTTCTCCTAAAAAACCTTACCGATCTTTATTACAAATTCTCTGTTTTGCTCAACATTTATTCGCATCTTCCTCATTACAAGCATTTTTATTGCATTTTCTTACATTTTTCCCCTATAAACGTATGTATGTATATACCATATATAACGGTTCACCACCCACCGTCGCCGCCGCATGCACGAAACACCCTAATCTGCACCCACCTAGCTGAAAATAGCTTTGTGACCGAGTAGACGCAACAAATTAGTATTTGAAATGAGTGCACACCAAGCAAATGAGAGCCAAAACTGAGCGTAAGTGACGGAATGCGTACTCTTGTTATGTTCGTGTGAAGCATTTGCGGAGATTCGTGGGCTGTTGTAGGCGATCGTGTTGATATTCGTGTCACGAACATGTTGAGCAAAGGAGAAAATTTGAAAAATTACTTTCAAAAATTGTTCGTCGCATTTGAAAATTTTCATACACTTCTACTCGGAAGCTTATCCCGGACAGCAGATACTACAATTACGAATTATGTACGCGGTGTCCGCTCGACGGGATTATTTAACGTTGAAAATGGACTGCGCCGTTAGTCCAGTGTATAATATGCTTTGAAAATTATTTTTTAAATTAACCACAAAAAATACCGTTAAAAACTCTAGTGCAAGTGCAAGTGTTGCGAAATCATTACAAAAGTTGAAGTGCGTGAAAATTGGTGTTTCTCAAAAGCAGAAAATCAAATTCCAATCGATGTGGCTCAACTAGCCGTTCTCTAACGTTTCGGTGTTGGTGTCGGTGGCATAGTTGTTGGTGTTGCAAAATTAATGCTGATGCGTTGGCAATTTCCGTGAATTCGTCGTCATCGTCATCGTCAAAGCGTTGCGAAAATAAATCAGTATATCCACGCAAGATATAACGGCATTTAGTGTTACGAGGCGTGTTGCTGGCGTGGAAATCCACGAAATTGTCAAATAAAGTGGGAAAAGTCAAGAAATGGGCAATCAACAGGGAAAATTACAAAATCAAAATCAAAGCGGAAGACCAAAAAAAGTCGTTACTTGGAAATCAGCAGGTGAGTGAACGTTTAATTAACAATAATAAGCGATTATTTTAATAATTTCAAAAAAATATTTCGATGTAGAAAATAGCCTAGCACAGAGTCCACATAACATAGCAAAAGAAATTTGTGCACAGCAGTCGGTTTGTCTTGGGTCAAACGGTGGGAGCGCTAGAATTGAGGTTATTTTTAGAAATTTCATTCTCAAGTGGTTGGCTGGCTGGTTGCTTGCTGCCTGTCAGCCTGCTTTCTTTCGGCTAATTCCTTTATTCGTCGGCCTGTAACGCATGTATGTTTGGTTGTATTGACATCGTTTTTGGGTGTTTATGAATGCGCTTTATTGCTTTGTGGCGCTCTTCTACAGCCTATATATTGTGTATAAAGCGTACAAACACAAAAAAGTGCCACAGAATATTTTTCAAAAATAAAGGAATTCTATTGTTCGAAGGCGCTTCAGAGTGTGATAATACAAAGTAAGCAACCGATGCTTGACACGAATGGACACGACTTTCAAAAGTAACGAGACAGTGTCGGATGTGCAACAAGTTGCACGCGCATTTTGCAAAAGTAACTGCAATGAGTGCAATGGGTCCATTTAAGTGCTGCAAGTTGTTTCGATGTATGTTTGTATCAACAAAATGCTGATATTTCAAGGAAAAATATTTTTGAATAGTGATTTTGATCATTAAGAATTACAAATTGAATGAGGTGAACTTAGACATTTTTATAGTCCGTTTTCCGCGGCTACGTCTCAGATGGTCCCCCGTTGAGTCCGATTTCCGATGACTCGCGTGATGTTTTGCTCCAAGGCCTGAATCGAAGCATATCACCATATAGCATATAGTCCGCATATCACATATTTTTGGTGGCCAATGAATCGGCCCAAAACGTGAAATTATCCGCTCATCGAAGTATTGTCTCAATAAATCTAATGACTGATATGTGTGAAGTGGAGCGACCAAATTTTTCCGAGATCACGAGCTTCCATTTCAGGCATCAAATAGTCTCTTATAGCGGTCGCTGTTGACTGTTACATTCTCAATGGCATGATTATTAAAGAAATATGGAACGATGATTCCACCAACCCACAAGCCGATGTTTTTTCTGGATGAAATTGCAGCTCTTCAAATTACTCTTCGTTCCAAATTTTCAAATTTTGCAAAATCAGTATTCCGTACGCAATGAGTCAATTCGTTTCATACATCAGTTCAAGTTACGCATTTATAGCCGAGTTTACCACAGCGCGCGAGTCGTTCTTCCTTCTCACTGTTTGGCGCCAATTAGAGATTCCAAGCTAGGCCCCTCCCCACTTGGTCTTTCACTACCAGAACCATTTCCTTAGCTTCCATATCCAGTCTGTAGAAAGCAGATCTAAGGGCGCGGTTGTTGAGGACATTGATATCAATATCATCGGGAGCAGCTGTACCCTACTTTAAAAATCGCTCCTCTGAATTTTGATGTGTTGTCATTGATGGTTTCGCCTGGTTTTAGAAGTTCATAACACAGCATGTAATTCTAATTCCACCAAATACTGAGCAGTACCTTCGTGACATAAATATTCGGCTATGCCGTTGATTTGGCTTCTTGGCCAGGTTTCTCACATAATTTTTCACCACCAGTCACAATCCAATGCAAACGAATCTAGCGTTCAAGGAGCATTTCTGACATGCAAAATCCTATTCAATTGCTTTTTGAATGTATTCAGACGTTTTGATATGGCTACTTAAATGACTCCCAATGAAACTGCGAGTCTACTTGGCAATAATCTTCCAGTTCCTTCTACCTTTTTCCTTCTTCAAACTCTTTATATTGTCCACTTTAGTTAAGAGCAAGGAGTACTAATATTTGCCACGAATAGAAAAGTTTGAAAACGAGCACTAAATCGTACCGTTTATGAGAAAAAGTTGATAAGATACATACCATACATATCCGAAAGGTTCTATCAAAGCTGACTAAGTTAAGGTTTCCCTCGCAAGAAAGATCCTGATTTTCTTCAGATTCATCAATCTTATTTCTTTTTGAGATATGTCTCAAAAGCTGGATGTGTTTTTCTACAAGTCACTACTGTAGAAGATAAGGTTAGTTGGTGACCTATTCCTCATCAGTGGCAGTTCATCACAGTTTCCACATAGTTCCACCATCTTCCATAACATCTACCAAGCAGAAGTACCAGCAGAATCTAAATAAATATCATATATTTTAGCTCTCTCTAAAGTAACCCTTGACATTCTAGAATTTTATCAATAGTTTTTTGATTAAATGCCTCTACAGTTTGCTTCATATGCTATAAGCCTTTCTTTATTCATCTTACAAATTTTCATACTCGAGACATTTTCTCAACGGGTTACATGTATTTTTTCTCTCTTCACTTATGAGCTTCTTGTCCAACAATTAAAGACTTCACTTTCTAGTTTGAAAACATTCAGGTCTTTCTACTTAAATCAGTACGAGATTTATACTCTTCGCTGACACCATAAAACATTTTATTATATATACTAATGCAACACTTTGTTCCAGAACGACCCTCTGCACCTGGACGTCCCGTGCTAATACCACTTTCCGAACAGCAACCGGATGTCGTCAACTTGCGCTGGGAGCGTCCGAAGCTGGATGGCGGTTCTCCCATTACAGGCTACGTTGTCGAACATCGTCGTATGGGTTCGCCACATTGGGTACGCGCCACACCTATAGCAGTGCCACAATGCGAGGTATCCATTAGCGGTTTAGAGCCTGGTTGGCGTTACCAATTTCGCGTATTTGCCGAGAATATTGTGGGTCGCTCAGATCCCAGTGATTTGTCAGATGCACTTACTGTCACACTTCAGCGCACCGCCATCTGTGTACCGAGTTTTATTGAGGAGCTACAGGATCGTCAGGCCGTCGAAGACGAACGTATTGAATTTCGTGTGCGTGTAGTTGGACAACCAGCACCCGAAATCAATTGGTTCAAAGACGGTTACGAGATATTCAGTAGTCGACGAACGAAAATTTTGAACGACAACGACGTCAGTGTATTGATTATTCACCAGGTGGCGCTTACCGATGAGGGTGAAATCAAGTGCACGGCGACAAATCGAGCTGGCCACGTGGCCACCAAGTCTCAACTAATGGTGCAAGCACCACCGAAAATACGTCTACCGCGCACTTATGAAGATGGTTTAATCGTTGAGTCGGGTGAGGTATTGCGTTTGAAGGTTGGTGTGGCTGGGCAACCACCACCGACTGTTACGTGGCTGCATGAAGGCGAGGTAGTACCTAATAGTGGACGCTTTGAAATTTCAAACACCGACCGTAATTCATTGCTTAAAATCGACAGTATACAGCGCGATGATCGGGGTGAGTACAGTGTGCGCGCGTGGAATCGGCTGGGCGAAGATGTGACCTCATTTCTGGTCACAGTTACCGCCCGTCCGAACCCGCCGGGCAAAGTACAACTCAACATGTCGTTTGGCAAGTCGGCGACACTGTCGTGGACATCGCCACTCGACGATGGTGGTTGTAAAATCGGCTATTATATTGTCGAATATTTTCGTGTTGGTTGGAACGTTTGGCTTAAAGCGGCCACCACCAGGTCCCTCAGCACCACGTTACATGACTTAATCGAAGGTTCCGAATATAAATTTCGTGTGAAAGCGGAAAATCCGTATGGCGTTAGCGATCCGAGTGAGGAATCCGAAGTACTTTTCATACCTGATCCGAAACGTGGCATTACGAAACCAAAGTCTGACTCTAAATTAACGGAAGAGAAAAATAAGCCACCCCCGCCACGTCGAAAAGCATTATCTCCGCCGCGTCCACATGCAGATGCGGCGACGGAAATATCACCTAATGCTCTACGTAAACCAAAACCGCAATTGATCGATACAGAAGATCTACATCGTGAAATGTCCTATGGCGCTGCCGATAAAGCGCTAAAACTGGACATACGTCGTAGTCCGTCGAACCCTAACACGCAACAAAAATCTGCGCCAAGCTCACCAAGCACTAAAGCTTTGACGATGAGCACAAAACCGTCACTCACACCGTCTCCAACATCGCCAACTGGAAAATCACCACAACGCTCTCCGCTGACTGAGAAGAAATCAATGCCACAATTCTTGCAACAATTACTACCATCTAAGGATAAGTCACCATCACCATCGACTCAAAAAATAAGGCCGGCATTAGCAACCCCAGAACCAGAACTCACGCCCGAAAAATCTTCCACCCCGGAAATATCCCGTTCATCATTAAATCGCAGGCGTAGTCTAAGTCCATTACGCAAAAGTCCCACTCCACCAGAAGTGATTAACAAGACACCGGCTTTGCAGCGTAGTGCCGAACCCGTACAACTGGGCGTGAATCAGCAAGTACGACGGCTTTCAGGTCACAGTCTAAGTCCCGCGAAAAATGCACCATCCATAGCTGTAGCTATAGCGACAGGAGCGCTTGGCACAATGAGCATGCAGGCGCAGAAGTCGCCCGAAGTAAAAAAGAGAGAGCTTAAGCAGCTAACTGAGCGAAAGGAACACACGGAAATAAGTGAAACTAAAAAGCGCATAGACCAAAAATATCAGGACGTTCATAAGGATAAACACGAGGATTTCGTAAAAGCAGAGAGAAGTGAACGTAGTGAGCGTTTCGATACGCGAAAGACACAACTGGAAGAGGTTGAAAGCCAACAACAATTGAAACAGAAGGAACAAAAAGAGAGGCTTGAACAAACACAGAGAGACAAGCATGCCGAGTGGATTGAATGGGTCGAAAAGGCGAACGGCAACAATGCGGCACTGCAGCATAAAAGTCAAAATAATAACAACAACAATCACAAAAAGCAAAACGTGTCAACACTCACGAACCCAACCATACAGATAAGCGCACCGCCACCAACAAAAGAGCCCATCTCACCATCACCGCCCAACAGTCCGCTCCCTCTAGCGGAAAAACATGATGATGTCCACACCAGTAATGAATTTATGTTAGTCGTCTTCGATAAACATAGTAAAGTTAAGGATAAAAATAGTGAGTACTCAAATATTTTATTATGTAACTGTCTAAAATTCCTTCTATTTTCTTGAGTAACAGAGCAAGACTCCTTTGAATTGGATCTAGAAGATGCACTACAACCACCACCGATTTCTATCTCTTCACCCGATCTCGCATCACTCGAATTTACAAATCTGCACACTTTCCCGCTGCGCCGTTCGGTTAGCTCAACGGAGCTTTTGTACGAACGCGCCATGGCACGCTTCTACGAAGCTGTCGAGTTGGAGGAAGCTGAAAAGGCGCGCAAGTTGAAAAGTAAACAGGATAAAGAAAAACAGCGAGATACTGAGAAGGGCTGGGAAAAGGATATGGAGAAGTCAATTGCTGGCGGAGGTTTACAACCGCCATTCGTGCGCAAGCGTCTCGGCTCTATGACTGAAGCGGAGCGGCTTTCATTCGAACGTCGCAGTGAGTTACGTCGCCAATCCGAGAGCTTTGTGCAAGATCTTAAGACAGCCGTAGCACGTTGGGGTTCACGTGAAAATTTAACTTTCACGAAGCAGCTTTCACGCACGACGGGCATGTTACTAAACAAAGACGAAAGTCGTGACGAAGATGAGCGAGCAGAAGAAGAAGATTACGATGCTGAAGACTATGAGGATTTGTTAGAAGGCGACACTGCTAGCGGCTATCAAGCTAGAGCAGAACCGACAAAACAAGCAAGCTTCGAAATTGAGTCCGATTACACTGAGAGCACTGCAAGCTCAGAAGACGATTCAATTGAAAAATTCAAAATGGAATTGAGGGCACGCACGAAAACACCTAGTCCACCGCGCGCTAGTCCACCTAGAGACCACATGGAAACTTATCATCCGCGTAATATGTCGGCCGGCGTGTTTACGCCATATCGTGCGGCTTTACCGGATAACGCCGCAGTTGTGCTTACACGACCAGCGCCGCTCACTGATCCGGACTTTATTCCGAAGCCGATTTTGAAGCGACCGTCCAATGAGAACGTGCAGCCACTAGTCGAGGTGGAGCCACATAACAATAATAATAGCAATAATAATCTAAGAAAGCATAGTTTGGAGAACATAGAAAACATTGGCGACAACAATAAAAATCAAACCGCCAACAACACTGCCAACCAGGAGAAGTCCGGTTTTGCCGAAAGTTTTATATCATTCTTCAAACGTGATACGCGTACGAACACCGAGAAAGGTAACGAGGAAAATGCCAGTATCAGCGGTCTAACAGGTAAACCTATACCTTTAAGCCCCACTGTTGTCGCCGCAGAATTGGAAGCCCAGCGCAAGGCTAAAGAAGAGGAGAATGCGAAACGACAAGAAGCCGAACGTGTCATGCGTGAAGAAGCTTACGCCGTTGTAGATCACTACAGCGATATTGTAAGTCGCGTTAGTACCACACGCAAGTATCACACGCCAATCTATCTCGACAAGAATGAACTGAAAAAGGCAGGCGACAATAGAGATTACGACGAAGAAATGCGCATGCGTCGCTCTCAATCACCAGATGTTGGTCTTATACCACCGATTAGTAATAAACCGCGTCTCTCAATATCCGAGCGCGGTCAACTGGTGCACGTACGTGAAAGCGGTAGTGGCATGGCATACACAGAACAACCTAAGGAAGCTGTGCCAGATACACCAACACCTAGTGAGAGTAGCTCACAAGCGTTCACCATGCCAGTAGTGAAAGAAACCAAACCACCAGCAATGAAAGAAACCAAACCACCAACCGCTAACAACAAAATTAACACCACGCCTGTAGCAACTACAACATCAACAATAATGTCGGAACTGCTGGCGAACGATGACAGCGCCACCGCTGAGGTAATCAGCGAAACAACCTACGAACGTCCAGATTCGCGCGGACGCACACGCATCGTCAAGGTGAAGCGCATTATTAAGAAGCGTGTGCCATCACGTTCCAGAGACGCTTCAATTAACCGACCACCATCCAGCGCTGCATCGCAACAAGATATAGATTTTGATATTCCCGCCGAAGCGCAAGCACCGGTCAGGAGACGTGTGCTCTCACGTACACGCACCTCTACCGGCCAATCAAAGTCTCCTGGACCCTACGGTAGACGTCCGTTACCAGCAACAGCCACCGGTACTGGTATACTGCCGCCACCACCCGAAGTGCTACTCTCCATGGTCGCTAAGGAGAAGTCGGAGTTGGAGATGAAGAGCGTCGAGCAGCTGGAGGAGGAGGCGCATGAAAAAGTCCGTTCAGCGCTGAGTTATTCCACCGATTTGGTTCTCTTTATGGTGGCTTGCTATGTGTATCTCTTCAAGGATGCTTGGTTAGTTTTGCCCATATTATCTTTGATGATCTACAGACAATTAGGAGATTTCATTAACGATTGCATACCAAAATGGATGAAACGAAAAAAGAATTGATAAAGAGCAAATATAGAAGTATTGCAAATCGTGTGGCTCAACGAAGACAAAACATCACTGGACATACTACAGACAATATGAGAAATTTCATAACAGAACACATAGCGGATGCACGGCAATTGTTGTTGGCAAGCAGAAGCGCTTTCTCGCGTAGAGCAGTGGAAAGCCGACGAAGTGTTTGCCCGGTCCTTAGCGATTTTTTTCGAATTGTTTGGGATGAGAAACAGTGAAATAAGGAAATTAATGAATAATATTTACTAAAAGTATAATGGGAAATAGAAAGTGAAAATATTATGATCTTAAATAATAATCATTATTAAAGAAATACGATTATTTAAAAATTAAACAAAAAACTCAAAAATTAAATATATCTCAAATAAAAATAATTTTTTTATTTATATATTTAACGTTTTCAAAATTTTAAAAATAATTTTTAAAATTTCAAAAATCATTTTTAAAAATTTTTTGAACGTTTTTATTTTTTTTTCAAACACTTTACAAAACATCCCTCCTGAACTCGAGAAATTATCGCCAAGGACCGGGCCAATCTTCACAATTTCTTGCTAAAATAACAACTTTACAACAAAAAGTGCTAAAGTTTGCAATAAACACATTGCTCTACACATACACACACATACATGCATACTAAATTTACGAACACTCAAAACAGTCAAACAAACTATATTCTTTAATAACTAAGTTTATACCATAATTTTAATTATGTATGTGTATGTACAGAAGATAAGCAAAGAAGAACGTTATCGACTTTTAATAGATTGGCGCATAAAAGTTCTTTACGAAGTAAATCAACTAAATAATTGAAAGTAAAAATCTTATGTACATGACTAGTGCATGCATTGAATTATTATAATATTCATAAAAATTATCATTAATGTTACTTTTCTTTGTTAAATGCATTGTAGTATCACAAAAGAGAATTACTCAATAAAATTTATAAGAGAAACATAAGAAACATATATCTTCAATTAATGCGATTTTTTTTTTTTTATTTCATGTAATATTATAACGACTAAGGCAGTCGCTCTACCGATTTCAGTAGTGTATTCCATGCCAGAAATATACTCGCAGTTTAGATGTTTATAGTACGTTAAATCTATACATCTCTAAAAGGTTATATCCACTTTGAAGTCAAACGCGTTTTTTTTTTTTTGTTTTGTTTTATTAAGAGCCATTAGAGCTATTTTGTTTCATAAATAAATTAAAATAATGTTCGTTAACAAAATTTCATGTACTCTAATAACACAGTTGTACCAAAACTCCTTTTTTTTCTTGCCCTGATTATGAACTTATTCATGAAAATATTGAATGTGCTCTCGTTTTTAAGATAATTGCATATCTAATATTCTTTTAAATATCGGTTTTTTATTATTAGGAGTAAATATTTTAAAGGTGATTCTCAAATACGGCACTTCTTGAAAAATACACAGTTTTATCATAGTTCTGAATTTTCCTGAAATTGTAGCTGGGAACATTTTTAAGTGATAGGCGAAATTTTCCTAGGCAACCATTAAACACATAATAATGAAGAAATTGTCCAAAATAAGTTCTAAAATTTTATGAAGTAATATTTGATACACATTAGTAGTGATTAGTTAGATTCTATTCGCAATCATTTGAATATATTTTCGAATAATTTGGACAATTATGGTTAGAAATAAAGTGAAATATTTGACTAGGATCTAAAAATGATATAAGATAGGTTTTAAGGTTGATTGGATCGTTAAATTATGCCAGATTACTGCTGATTCTTAAAAATATTTTGTGAACTAGAAAATTGTAAAGCAAGAACTCATATAAATAAGTCTTTAATAACGCCATAATATATGTTTTCGACATTTGTCTATCCATTAACTTTGCTACATCATCATTTTTCAAAGATAAATTGATTATGAAAATTTACAGAATTTGGTTTGTTTCATGTTTTCTGAGTTTTGTAATGCACTATGAAATGATGTACCTACACCCACTTAGAAAAACTTATTGCGACATTCCCTACCAAGATACAGTTATGTCTCTTAACTAAGTGCTCAGTTATGTTACTTTATAGTTTTTTGTTTGATGGCATTTGGTAGGCGTCTTAGCGGTCTGGTTACGATTATCTTGGATACCAAGGAACATATGTAGCAAATTTCATCAAGATATCTAAATTTAAAGTTGTGGGAGCCGATTGCACTAAAAGACTAGCGGAGAAGGCTTTGAAAATGTTAAAAATTTAAATCTATCTAAAGTAGGAAAATAATTTACGAACGATCTGCGGTCAGGAAAACGCAAGGTGTTGGTTGACATCTTAAAAAGTGGTTTTCAAAAATGATCTACGCTGATCTATAAGTTAAACAATTCTTACAAAAACGCTCATATATCCGAAACCAATTTTGGGAAAATACAGGGTTTGTCCGGCAAGTAATAGAACTGATTGGAAACGCCAACTATTTTGAAGAATAGTAATAAAAACCGCTTTTTAAATCTCTAGCTCCATATGACAACAGGATACCACGTACCATAATACTATCTTCTGTAATAATTAACTATCTTTATTCCTCAAATAATAAAAAAAAACGATAATTCTATTTGCAATGGAAGTTTATTGTTAAGAATTTCACTGATAAAATTTTACAGACAGGTTTATTAGGTATATATCCATATATATGTATACGGTCTCTTTCTTATTTTATGCCAAACAGATTGTAACTTATATACTCGATATAAAGTCAACCGGAGAACCGAAAATCAATATATTGGGGATTTAGGGGTTAGGTGAAGTACTTAACCGACGCCACATTATTATTCGAAAAAGATCGTCACCTTACTTTATTAATAAATTTTACACATGAATTGACAATTGCTGTAAAAAGTCAGCTATAAGACTAAGGTAATCATATTCGTTATCTAGAGGTCTGAAATTCGCTCAGCTGCAATACCGCTCTCCACAGACTCCTAGGGAACACAGCTAATTTAGATAAAAAGACTCGTTATTGTAATCAATTCGATTCCGTAGCCGTACTTCCTTTAGAAACACAAACTTTTAAGCAAACTCGAAGTTGTTGTTTTTTTCCATTGTAAAAATCGCCAGGAAAACTGAAAACTGCCAAACAGACACCAATTGACATACTATATTGAGATCAAATAAGGGCCTCATATTCGCCCATCCTCCTCCGACTTCTAGGGTACACGTGTACTAGTTTAGATCAAAATATTGCATGCACGGACAATTCGGTAGTCTACTCATCCATCTGATCTAAGTATTTGATATAATATAAAGATTCTCGATTAGTTTTAGGTGTTACAAAGAATCAGTTAGTTAGCAGTCTATATGACATGCTAAGTCAAGTTTCCACTAAATAACCCCTTCTCTCAAAACTTAAACGCAAGATCTTTTTCTGAACTCGGATTTCATGTGTACACATAAAGATATAACCAACCATTATCCTCCAGACCATTATCACCAATTGTTTCTTCGGAAATATACAATATAGCAAACCCTACTGGTATTTCGACAGGCTAAAAAAATAGGCAAAACAGCTATTTTAGATCCCCTAAACTTCTTAAGAACGGCGCGAGTTAAATTAATTAGGAATTATAATTAGTTGGCCAGATCTACTCACCTCCATCCCATCTTCTACCGATTAAACTTAGTATCCCGAAATATCTGTTTTCGTATGCAAACTATCAACGAAATCAACGAAGAATATCGCATTCGATGGAACGATGAGCTGTATGAGATGTAGAACGACATTGGCGTAGTTCAGCGAATTAAAAGAGAGCGGCTACGCTGGATAGGTCATGACATCCGAAACACACCAGCTCTGAGAGTATTCGACGCTGTACCCGCCGGGGGAAGGGGAGCACGAGAAAGACTTCTACTCCATTGGAAAGACCAGGTGGAGTGCGAGCTGGCTTCGCTTTGCTGTTGTTAACTCGACTATAACCGAGTAAGCGGTGTCTACGCCAGTAAAAAAGAAGAAGAACTATGCAAAGTATAGGAGTCCAATCTTTTATAGAAACACATTATTTATGAGCACTTATTTTTTAATTAAAGTCAAACAATTGAAATACTCGTACAAGAATGTTTGTTATGTTTTTAACATACACAAACCGTTAATATCATTCGTTAATGGAATAAATCGGTATAAATAACATAGTTTTGCTTTGGCGATTATTCGATTATCAACAGCTGCTTAAGTTCATCGACAATTATTAAACCACAACAGCATTGGGAGCCGCTGGAATGGCGGGCGCGGGAGGAGCAGCAGCGTCGACAGCTGCACCTGGAGCATTCACGATAACTGGATACCAATCAAACAAGGAGCGAATAAACTGATCGACTTGTCCGAAATTCACGCCATTCTGTTCAAGTTGTGCAACGATGCGCTTCGACTCGGGAAAGGCCAACACACGTTCATAGACCGGTGCCAAAGCCTTCAATCTAGCCCAAAATTGTGCGAGACTGCCACCCAAGGCCACCTTAGCATCGATTTGGGCGCGTAACATCTCATGTGGGAAGTATGCGAGGAATTCATTGAAGAAGCCTTGCCAACCGTAGACGGACCAATAGGGTGTGGGTCTAAACAGACTCAATATTTCCTCGGACTCCTCGAGCTCCAACGAACCGCCGCCAGACAACAGCAATTGTGAGCGTACCCACGACTGGAATTGTATGATTTCCGGTTGAGCGTAGAGGCGCATACGCACCATGTAGGCATCGTGCGAATTAATGATACGTATGGCGGCCTGGAATTGAGCATCGTTGAGCAAATAACGTATGACCAATTTGTTAATCGGTTTCGATGGTATGAGACGATACAACTCCTCAATATCTTGTGTGAGCGTGGCCGGTGGTGGTGGTGATACACCAGCAGCTGGTGCGGGTCGTAGAGCCCAACCGGAGCTCAGACCGCACAATAGAGCCAATGTGATGATGAAGCGTTGCATCCTAGATTTTCGCAGATGGCTCGTTTGTTGATGGTGGTTTTCGTTTGGAAAACTTTTCGTTTACTGTATGAGTTTGATAATGGGGCTCCAGTATTTATATGCGCAAACGATTTAGTGGCAAAACTGGAAGCAGAGCAAACTTGGCGATAAAGCGAAGACCTTACATTCACACTTAGATTCTAGAAGCTGTCGTTTGTTGCCGCAAAACAAAATTCCACTATGTTGTTAACATTTTGCTTACGGCCGAGCGTGTGATGGCCACTTGACAGTGCGGTAAACATTTGCACGACATAGGCGGTAAACAGATAAGCTAAAGTTAGCCCATTTGAATCATCACTAACCGCCGTGTATATATCTGATCACATTGGGTAACTACTTCCACGGTTGCGCTTAGAGTTTTGTATTTTCCTTGATTAGTCATTATAATTACATTTTGAGTAACTGAAAAAATTCATAGAAGACAGTCTTACATTTCTAGAGCCCGTACCTATCTTCATTTGCTTAGTTGGGTGACGTATCCATGATCATTTGTATGCACCATTTGTGGGTGGTGCGACCCTGTGACCCAAAGTTTTATCTTCTTTGCATATAAAAAGTTTTCCTCTCGTTGAAGAAGCAGCAGTTGTTGACATTTGACGAAAATACCGTTGTTTATCAAAAGTAGTCACGTGAACTTGTCAGCCGACTGCACCAATCGAGGCACTTGATGAAAGTTTTTACTTCATTAGCATAGTCCACAAATTGGTTATGCGCAAATTCAAATCTTTAACTAATTCTTGTCTGCGGTCATGAGCCTCTCTATTTATTTATTTTGTTTATTTTTTATTCAACTAGCACAAAAATTATTGTAAATCCAAGCAAAGATAAGGCGTATAATTGTACTTTTATTCGACCAGATTCAAAAATATGCCTTATGCAACAACTTTATGTCCGTATTTGACTTTCCCTTTCAAGCTCGCACCGTCTCAACGGACGCTATGCAAGTTTTGTTAGGTGTATTCTCCCTTGACCTGATTGTCATACAGCGTGTTGTTGCATTCAGGCTAAGAAGGGGGCCGAGTACCTTTTGAGTACATTCGATTCTGTCTGAGCCTGGGTTTTCTGCTTACGGTGTATTGGCCTCTGAATGCTTTTTTTTACATTAAAGTCGCCTATCTGATAGGTCGGGGTGGTTTGATAGTTTGTGGTGTGATCTCCACTAGTCGAAATGCCGAACAGTTAAAGTCGTTTGCGTGTGTGCGTGCGTATGGGGTCCAACATCTGGCCACCAGGCCAGAGGAATATGGAAGCACAGCTGGTAGTACTTTCGGCTACAAGGTCTGACCGCAGACTTAATTCTGGTACAATGCGAAGCAGAAGCCCTTGGAGTTCGCTCCAACCTACTCCTGCGGACTGGCACTTTGAGGAGTATTGTCCATTACCTAAGAATAGTATTTCTGAAATTTAGACGGCAGAAACCATTACATCGTGTTTCAATTCCTTTGAAATGGTGGGACACAAGTAGCGATCGTGATCGTCTACAACCATTTATTCATCTACTTCCAGGGACTTTGTCGCGTTTACGTGTACGTGGGGGATCCTGGAGGTGAGGAAGTGAGTGTAGGTGGTGGTTGTTGCAGCTGTAGAACCCATAGAGTGCAATAACTGCATTTGACTGATGTAAAGTTCCGACGTATGACGATTTGGTACACAGAACAGGCTATGGGAGAAAGCAGGAGTTGCTGTGTGGTTCCCGCAGGAGGATTGGAGCGGGCTGAAGTTTGGGGGGGCTAATTTCGCAAAGGTGTGTTTACAGCATGAAGCCGCGTAACTCGTGGTCCACTCCCGGTGTGTCTTAAAGCGTGATCTTAAGGTCTTATGATGGGTGCATTGAGCAATAAGCCCTTTTACTGACTCCCTGTCACCGAATGGCGTACTTGGAATCAAACTACCACCAGACGACGAGCTCTAGTTGCCGCGAAAATCGAGAGTGGCCCTTGCGCAGCTTCATTCTAGATACTGTACTCCTACTTATCCCGAATCGACCCACACATATAAAATATATGTCCACTTCTTTGCATACCCAGCTAACCCTACAGATCTGACATCCGTCTCCCTAGGATCCGACCCCGTCGAAACAGCACATTTCCTTCAGCTACCGTTGGATGACCTCGATAACAACTTTTCTGAACCTTATCACCCTAACGGAGACTAGATAACCATTATCAATTTGCTAATGTACTCAATTAGTAATTAATTAAAACACTTAATTATTTGAGGGGATTTACGTCATATACTAAACATATGTATATGTATGTATGTTATATTGTGAATTAACTATTATGTGTTTGTAATGTTTCAGCATTTGTACTTATTTATACACGCGTGTTAATACGAGTCTCCATAAAATATGCTAGATCTTATACAACAAAACTCACTAAATACTTATAATATATAAGTACATATATATAGATATAGATATTCATACTAAAACATGGAATTAAAATACTCTGGTGGTTGAAGCATTAACAACTAATTGCCTAAATTTTGCTGCTTGAGCGACACTTCAATCAGCAGAGTAATTTTCGTTTTGATATGGATTAACGCTTTTTAAAATTTCAAATTGTCTAATTTTTGGGACACATTATTCGTATTGGCTGGTGCCTTTTTATTTTTCTTAATCGATGCATTATTGTTTGCGGCCTTTGGTTTCTTCACGACCATATCCTTATGCAACTCCTTCAAGTTTGCATCGATTTTCTCCTGCTTATTCTTGACCACCTCCTTGATCTGCGTGGACGGAAATTCATTAGTAAGAAGATTGTTGTTAACAAGTGTTCATTCATTTACCTTTTTCAATTTTCCTTGCACTGCCTTTGGTTTCTTCTTATTTTTGGCATCGTTAACTTTAAATATGTTTTTGTCCTTCTTGGACTTGTTGATGGCAGCCTTAGCTGGTGCAGCAGCACCTTTTTTACCAGCAGCGGTCTTTGATTTACGTCCCATTTTTAATTCACTGTAATTTTATTAAAAAAATACTATTTTTACTAAACAATAACAAACTGCCTCACAGTAGAAATGAAAGTCTTGTCACTTATATTAAATTTATACAAAAATTTATTCAGTGTGTGCTTAAAATCAAATAACTTTCAATTGCATTTTACTTTATTGGCAATATTTGAGTCTTCTTCTAATTCGGAGGCCGCACGCTTTCGCTGTATTTGGTCAGCAGTCTTTTTGGTAATCGGCATAGTCAAAATTTCATTCGTGAGTCGAAATGACACTCGGTACATGTCCTTATTTGGCGCCACATTGCGCACGAAATGAATGCCTTCTAAATTGTCCGTTAGTGGTATACCCAGATTATCTTCAACCAAGGCACGCGCCAATGTTTTCGTATCTTCGCCTTTTGCGAAGCAATAAACGTGTACAGTTGGATAATTTAATTGTGGATTCGAAAATTCCTTCGCTTCCTCGTCGTTTAAGAAACCACGAAAAGCATCAAGAAATTCCACCGCCATCGCAGGTAAATTCATTGTTATATGAATGCTATAGTCTGCAGTTGTTTGTTCCTTCCATCTTTTCAATAAATCAGGTTTCACATCTTCCAGCAAGAACTGGCGTCCGTCTTTATTGAAAGTTTTCATGTGCGTCAAACATTTGTTGCGTTTACCGTTGTGCTGTAACCACTTGTAACTCTCTGGGTTTAAGTCATTTGATAGTACACAGCATCTTTTACGTGCAGCCGGCACACTAAATGGACCAACACCGGCGAAAACATCGTAGAGCACATCATTTACATTAAGCATTTTTGTGATTCTTTCATGCTCTGTGGATAAGCGTGGATTCCAGTATACTCGCGAAAAGTCAAACTCAAACATCACACCGTTTTCTCTGGTCTCCACTTGATATTGCGCTTCACCACAAATCAGTTCCAACTGAAAGTTGCGATAAGTATTATCAATTGTTGCTGCCTTATTTACGACCGTGCGACAACCGGGCACTTTGTCTAATAAGACTTGACCAATTAGGTTTTTGTAAGGCAATAAGTGATCTCTTAGATTTAAATGTACTATGTGTCCAATACGCGAATAAGATGTAAGGCCCTCATCACCTGCCGGTAACACGCTCTTGAAAATTTCATCCGCCCGCCAATTATCATAGTTAAGTACCAATTCGTCGTAATAGAAATTACTGGGTTCGACTTTTAGTTTTAAAAGTTCTGTAGTTGGTAGACAATCCCATGATTTCACTGCTAATGGATGCAGTAATATTTCACGCATCGGCGCTATATCTCCATCTTCATTACTTTTCTCTAACACCCGTACGGGTCGCAATCTGTCCATCTTCAGCAGAAACTTTTTAACCAGTGGTAATACTTTATTTGATTCCATTTCTGGCATTCGTAAACGTGGTAATTGTACAGGCTTTTTGAATGCATCACGCTGCAATTCAAGCATGCCGCGCACGCTCGTTGGTGGTTCTAATAGTGAACAATCCATATTTCTCCAATAGTGGCGCTGACGTTTGAATTGCTGTAATAAATCGTGAGCCCACGTGAGACGTCGTAGCACAACCATTCATTCAATATGAACTTAAACCGAATGCCATGTAGATATTCAGTAAAATTTAATCAATGTAAACTTTTTTATAATAATATATTTATTTAATATATTATATTTTATTTAATTAAATTTAGTATGAAAACACGTTGGTTTATTAATTAATTTACCTTTCTTCAGCGCTGCGTACTGTCAAAAACAAATGGTTTAGCCACTTCTTCTTACATTCGCGCAATTCACAATGGCAGAATGAAACTTATTGGAAGAGAGAAGTACTGAGAACAGTTGGAAATGTGTACTAAAAGTAAGTAAAATAAATAATTATAGACGTATGCATGTATGTGCATTAAATTTACTCTACTGTTTTAAATGTCTAATATAAAAATTGAATGTGCTGTCGGAAAAAAAAAACAATTTATATAAACTAGGTTTAGAAATATTTGTATAGGTAACATCTTTCAACGATCAAAGTACCTCACGCACACACTCAGTCTCGTATCCTTTTTCAAATTCCCACAAAAAATTAATAACTTCCCAAAATTCTCGATGTTTAATATTTATTTCACTTTCATCGTAAAATAATGGTTTTACACAACAACAAATCCAAGTAGTTTTAATAATGCATATAGTGGAACGCAATAGAAGAGTGCAAAATAAATGCATTTTTGTGTGTTTAGTTTTAACATGAATTCGAGTCGTTACAAATACAAAAATAACAAAATTTAAAACTAAAATATTCAAAAAACAACACAACTTAAATATAACAACAAAAAATGTACAAATGTGTGTGAAAAGAAGATTATTAAATATTACGCTTAATTCAGTAACGCCGTGCGGTGGTTGGTCGTGGTACTCCTGAGGTGCGTGGACGCGCTGACTTTGTACGCACAGGATTAGTGACACCATCGGTATTATAACTGAGATAAACATGCGAGAGATCTATAAACTCCTGCTTGTTGGTTGCCTCTTGCGGCTCGGCGATGTGTTTACGCATATTGTTACCCGTGTAGGCAACACATTTGAGTTGCCACTCACCAATGTCCTCATTCCAGTGAGTATATTGATTGATCATAGACTGATATTCCTTAGGTATATAGGAATTTAGTACTAATTCACATAGTGCCAGTTCGCGTGACAAACTTCTTATATTCTCGTATATACCCTCTTTTTCACGTTGGTGTTCTTGCTGTTGGTCAGCCAATTCGGATTTGACGCTCATTAACATTTGCATGACTCGATGAATTTTCTTGGTACTGCCGGTACTTGCTTCCTGCAGTGAGGAGTAACGTTCTTCAATATCTATGCGTTCGGTTTCTTTTTGTTGTAATGTCTGCTGTAGTTGCTTTTCCGCCTGTTCACGCTCTTCCAATTCAGCGAGTGATTGCTCGAGTAGTTTCTCCTGCGTTTGCGCCTTTTCTAACAAATTCTCACCGCCAACCAAAATCTTGCCTTCCAATGACATTAACTTGCAACGCAATTGTTCTTGCTCAGATTTAGCATGTTCAATTTCTTGTTGGTGTTCCCGCGCTCGTCTTTCTTTTTCCTCTTTTTCAGCATCGCTTTTTTCGCGTTTCTTCGATTTCTTGCCATTGAAAACAGGCGTCTCCTCGATTTCTATTTCAATATCGGCTTCATCGTCATCGATGTCTTCATCCTCTTCTTCTGAAATTTGATCCTCATGACTGTTTTCCTCCAGCTGTTTACGCAAGCGTGCAATCTCCTCTTGGAAATGACGTAATAATGCATCTTTGGGTTCTTCATTAACACGCATACGGTTCTGTATATTCTTAGCACGACTAGCATAGCGTAATGTGGATATAGTTTCCATGTAATTAATATCTGAGGGACTTATGGTGGCACACATCACTGTCTTTGAGTTGCCACCTAACGAATCTTGCAGTAGACGTGTTAGTTTTGAGTTGCGATAGGGTATATGTGTACTTTTACCGTCAACCAGTGCACTTATAACATTACCCAACACAGATAATGATAAATTAATTTTTGTTGCCTCCTTTAAGCGCTGTCCACTGGCCTGTGTTCTGCTTTGTCGCTCCGAACCAGCCAAATCAACTAGCTGCAGCTTGCCCATTTTAACATTCGTCATATCGCCTTGAGTCAGTTCACTACTTTCAACCGTAATCGAGAATATAGCATGCGAACGTGACGACTCCTGATTCATTTTTGTTGCACCCACTACACGATTTTTATTACCCAAACGCATTATGTTCTCTAAATCATCGGCATTGTGCACTACATAGCCGCTTAGGTCCTTAACAAAAACACCGATATCGGGACGTTCTTTCACCTCAAGACTCTTGCTGACATCTTTTCCCAACAAATCACGCACTTCTTCATTGTATATTTCCATATAACTAACACGTACCAAGAATTTCTGATTCTCTCTTGCTTTAGCTATGTGGCCAAAAATGTGTGCAAAAGCATTTGGTATGATACCCTTAGTTTGCGGTGAATCGGGATTACCAGACATGGTGTAGGTTTTACCCGTACCCGTTTGTCCATAAGCAAAGATAGTGCCGTTATAACCCTCCAATACCTTCTCAACTATAGGGCGTGCCGTGTCCACATACAAATCGAGTTGATTTGAGTCACTACTGAAAACATTATCGAAGTAGTAAGTTTTGGGCGGCTCATTCGCGGCGTTTGGCTTCACCGCTGTGATTGCCCGATTGATTTTATCCACTTGTATAACATTAGTTGCGCCTGAATTCAATTCGGACTTCTCCATAGGTCGCACACGCACGACAACGCGTACATTTTCAATTTCATCGCCCTCCAAATCAGTTGTAGTTATTGGTGGCTCTTGTGGCATTTTTCTTTAAGATATTTTAGATTGACCTTAAAAAAGAATAAGAATAATTTTGCACCTGTTAAAATTGCAAAGTTTCGACTTTTCACTTTTTCGTTGCCTTGGAGTGTTTATTGATTTTGTAGCAGCTGACTAATGTTTTGCAGTTTGTTTTCCTTTACGCGATATCCGTTCCCAAAACTGCATGGTTGCATTCGTGGGTTATTTTATTATTTTTTATATTTTATATTCAATTTTAGAATTGTTTACATATTATGATTTTTAAATATTTAGGAAATTGTAATAAATATTAGTAAGAATTAATTTGGAATTCTAATACGACCCAAAAAAAATTAAATTTATTAATAAAAATAAAAATAAAAAAATAAAACAAGAAAAACACATTAATATTTTTTAATCTCTTTCTCTTAAACTATTTTTACATTTTTACTTTATCTCTTTACAGAACTCATTTGACTTCAAAAATATAATATCTAATATAACAACACGGATGAAGAAATATCTTTTAAAATTGGGACTACATTAGCTATTATTAATATTTGTTGTTATGTTTTTCTCTATTTTAGTTTATTGTTATATTACAACTATAGATATTAAGAACGAAAGTGTAATTTAATATAAAATTAAAAATAAATTCAATCGAAATTTTTTAAAAAAAGTAATTTTTGTTTAATAATCCATCAATGTTTGTGGCAGAAGTACAAAAATTGCATGATAATCACCCATTTGACTTGCTAAAAAGCAACCACCAACTTAGTACATAAATATGTAAAACAAGAGCAAATACTTCTAGCAATAGAGTTTTCTTTCACTCATACAAGCAGCCTACCAATTCTCAGAAATATTAACGATGTGTGAATTGAAAAGGTTGGTTGTTAGCGAAGTAAAGCATACTTACCTGGCGTAGAGGTTACCGTGATCATGAAGGCGGTTCCTCCGGAGTGAGGCTTGGCCATTGCACTTTCGGTTGAGTTGACCTCCGCGATTATTCCTAATGCGAATAACTCGTGCGTGTAATTTTTGGTAGCCGGGAATGGCGTTCGCGCCGTCCCGACATTATTAAATACGTAACAAATATTGGGACAGGATATTTGAATGCTCATTGAAATCTGAAAAAAAATATTTAAACCCCACTGACACAATTTCACGTTCGAACGGAGTTCATCAATCGTCGCTTTCTGTCACATATGCTTGTTTGTAGCTTGAGCTCCACAGGAAATAATCTAACGGCGCCAAATTGCAGAATCCGTTGTGTCGTGAGATAACTAACACCTTCACAAATTTTAAATCGATTGCCGTTCGCTGTGTGTGGCTTGTTTGTGCTTCTTCCTGTTTTAACCACATATTTCCAAGTCCAATCGGGCCAATAATATGTTATCATTGGAGCGGTACCGACTCCTATTCGTAGAAACGTTCAAAACGACGCCGCCGGCCCGTAATAAACCGCACCACACTGTAACTTTTTCGGGATGCAAACTTCGGATGGCTATAAAGGTGTGGATTGCTGTCTGACCAATAACGCATTTTCAAGGTGTTCCACTTCGATTCTGGTGGTAAAAGCCTTCAGTTCTTGCGCCAATTTGATCTAAGGCCAAGTTCTTTTCCCAAAATTCGCCACAACGGCGTCACAGAAATGCTCAACGCTTGGAACGGCGTGAGTCTGATTTAGGTCTTCCTCAATTGACGCTCACAATTCTCGACACAACGGCCACCTCTTTGTCTCACTGGCAAGGGGAACACTTTGTATTGTGCTTGTGGATTCAAGTTTCTCCACTAGACGCATAATTGCTCTGACAGGACGATTTAGATGACCAATAATTGGACGTGTAGCGCTCTTAAAGTTGACGCCACTGTAGCCGAAAATATTTATAATTTCGACTCGTTGTTGGATCGTAGTATATCTTTCCTGATACTTCCTATAAATCAAACAATGGTCGCCTATCTTACTACTTATGTGTGGAACACAATGCTAGCGACAGACCGCAGCAGCACGACAGTGAACTGAAAATGGCGTTGTGAATCCTAGTACGTTTGTGAGAGGGCAGCAACATAACAATGGCCGGCAGTACACAAAACAAGGTTGTCCATTTTGCATGTGCACAATTTCGTTGTGGCCATACCTTCCTTCTTGCAATGCATTGAAATTTTAAGATTTTGTTCAAAGTGAAATTTTTAAGCAAAATATAAGTATATATTTTTGCTTTAAATTATCAATTGTTATTATAAATGATGTAACAGAGCTATTTATGCTTTTATTTGTACTTTGAGTAATTTTACATATAACGGCAACACCACTCCACCTCATCTCTCTTTCTTCCACCTGTCAACTCTGCTGTCGTTGGCAAATATAGGCTAAAATTGAAGTTAGCGAGAACGACAACTGCCGGCCCTGCCGTCGTGTAGTCGTGCAGCTGCCCAAATAGGTCCGTCGACAAGAACATGTGTATTTTAATATTTGACAGATGTCGTTTGCAGTCTGTCGCGAGCATTGTATTCCATAACTATGAATTCAGTTGAGATGACAAAATCAAAAACAATGCTCAACTGCTTCAACGATTGGAAAATAAACTCTCGTTCTAAATTTGTATGTATTTATAATTTGGGCCGAAATCCCGGTGGTACTGCAATACCGGGCCAACCCGCGACAGAGGTGGAGCAAGCCCCTAAAACACTCCGTCCGTTTCCAAAAATCAGTTTAACATTTGTTGTCCTCCGATGGAGGATCTATCAGATGTTAAGCTGATAAGAACAGATACTACACTTTGATCTTAGCCATAAGGCCGAGAAGCGATAACTTTCAACTTCACAATTTACACTATTTACCTTCAAAATCATATAAGCCGGACGAGAATTGTTTGCAGATAGCATGTGAAGAATGAAAAATGTATGCAAGGTTTCTACTGTCTACTCAACTACCCTACGAGCAAAGTGTAGGTAAAAGGCATATACAATGGAGAATATGTGCACAAGTTTATGCTACTGTGTATATATATATATGTGTATATGTATATTATATGTATACTATGTGAACGCACTTTTATCAAAGTACAAAATATATTTTCGTTTTATTTTTAGGGAAATTACATACACTTAACCACAAAAGTGAACATACGATGACAATTTTTCGATTTTCTAACAAAATAATTCAAAGTTTAAATTTTTTTTTATGCAGTTTTATTTAATTTATTATTTATAAGTTGGAAAAAACAAACATAACAATTCATTGAAAGTAAAGCGATAAACAAAAGCAAAAATTCAAAATTCATTAAAAGGAATAGTCACATAAGTGTACATACGGTGTTAGGAAAAAA
>NW_017536163.1:66336-74899 GCF_001853355.1 Bactrocera latifrons | reverse complement strand
CCTAGGACAAACGTTGATTGTACGAATAATTTGCCTTTGCATCCTCAAATCCAGTTTAGGTGGGCGACCAGGGCGAGGTTTATTTTCATAGCTACCTGTCTCATTGAAATTATTAACTATCACCTGAACTGTTGCTTTCGAYAAATTTGTAATTTTTCCAATTTCTCCAAGGAATTTTCCTTCGCTTTTGAGTTTTATTACGACTTTTCGTAGATCTGACGATGTTTCTTTTCTTTTTAACATTTTGCAACTATATATAAACTAAAGATAATGTTTTCACGGCCGCAATTACAAAAGAACTAACCACGCAAACCCTAAAAAATTCATAAACAAAAAACAAAATCAATTTCATAACGGTAAATCAAATATCAGTAAAGCGTATGTACACTTTTGTGAGATTTCATTATATGGGATTCCCCTTTTTCATTCGGTTTTTATGCAGTGCCGATAGGAAATTGGTAGTTTCGTGTTGTAGTTGGTGGTACAAGGCCAACAAAAATAAAATGCATTTAAAAAATTATCGAATTTGTGTTATTACATTAGATAATCGCAAAACTGTTATCGTATGTTGAGTTTTGTGGTTAAGTGTAAAATTCATATGTTTATTTGAGATTGTGTTAATATTGTGAATAAAACATATTCAGATTCCTAATATATGTAATTTAATTACTTAAAAAATGTATTTATTTAGCTTTTTATTGTAATATAGTATAATTTTTTAATATATTAATGCAGCTGAATACGTATACATATGTATGTATAAATATTTATATCAGAAACTATTATATTCGACTAAATAAAATTAAGAAAATGATGATCGTAAACATGTACATATGTATGTATATTGATAAGAAAAAATTAAAAAAATGAATTTCGAAAATAAATTAAAAATTATTAAAAATGAAAAAAATCGCACATGGTTCCATCCAGGGTCGAACTGGAGACCTTCTGCGTGTAAAGCAGACGTGATAACCGCTACACTATGGAACCAGTTAAAATTCATTTGGCAAAGTTTTGATATAAGCGTAAGACAAACATTAAATGTATAAGATTGAAATGAAAATGGGGTAGAACACAAAGAGAACAGTTAATGTAAAGTACCTTGGAATATTATGCATTTACAGTTGCATTTGACCACATGTTAAGAAAGCTCATCTGGCGAACACAAAATATTCAATTTCACATAAAATAGTTGCATATTTGATATAACATATTAAAGAAGCTAATAATTAAATGATATTAGTAAATTTACATAAGTACATAAGTATATCATGTCAAGTAGTATAAATATTGTTAGGCTTTTCACAGAGTCTCATAAAGTTACATACATATAAGTTATAACGAACCGAAAACATGGCGTTAAGAATTGTAATTGAGTAAATTTTTGTATTCAATCCAACAACAATTTTTTTAATTGTAAAAATTTATGATTTTTTTTTTTTTTATTTTACGATACGTTAGGACAAGTTGTGAGTACACTAAGTATATTTTAATTTGTTTACCCAATTTATTTTTCTGAAAAAAGATCATTGTTTAAGGGATTGTTTTTTTTTTATAAATATAAATTTCAATTTCGCAAAAAAGTGTTGGAGATAGCAGCTTTGGCAGGCTAAACCGGGCGGCTACTTCAATCTTTGATCGTGTTTTCTTTAACACCATTGCCAAAGTTTGTGGTCACGATTTCTTAGAATCTAGTGAAACGATAGAACTTAAATTTTTTTTCGTTTTTTATTACAATAACTTTTTCAAGCACTCAATAGTAAAATATAAAGTTTACAGTCATACTTCGATTAATCACGACCTACTAACCGATGAAATTTAATTATTTTTATTTTAGTTGAAGGTTTCGTCTGTTATGCTGACCACCTCGAGGAAGCATTTTTGGACGGTGCCTCCGGAAACCAGCTACCAATGGCTAAAATTTCTTAAAAATAATTTATGAAAAGTTCACAAGATATTATTCAAATGTTGCTCCTTGATATGCCAAATTATTAAAATTATTAATTTCTTATATATTTCAATATATTTATAATCTGGTGGTGGAATTATGGGTTTGACGTTAAATAAAAAAAGACAAGTACAATAAAATAAAATTTTATACCTTAATTGAATCGAAAGAGGAGGTCTAGCGAAGGGTATCTTTTCAATCTTCTACGTTGTAAGTTATTGTCCAGCAGTTGTATCAGAAATATATTTTCATGATGCTCCAAATGGAAGAGGTAACGTCTGTTAAATTCTTTGATTGTTGTCATTGCAATAAAAAACTGTAGATCCCTATGGAGGACATCGTTATGGACACCTAACTACAATATACTTGAACGGCCTTTTCGGTTGTCCCATCTGGTTAGCCGCGGTTCTTGTCCCTCTTGTCGCTATCCAAATTTTAAAAAACTTGAAAAATAACAAAAAGTAAGTCGATCACTAATTCAAAAAAAAAAAAAAAATTATTTCGGTTTGTTTTTGTAGCACGATTCGTACATTGTAACGAAGACGGAGAAAAAAAATGACGATAATTTCTTATTTATTTTCAGAATAAATTGTCATAGTTAGATCCTTTTGAGGGTTCTTGACGGGCCTTACTTAATAAACTACTGTGAACAAATTGAAAGGTGGACGACGGAGGATTTTTCCAAGTGCTATAATGACTGGAAAATTCGTTGGCATAACTGAAGGGATTTGATTACTTCGATGGAGATGAAATTAACAAAATTCACCTTTCAATTTGATCATAGTAGTATATTTCAGTGTTGCGCAATGAAAATGCAAATTATAAAAACGCGTGTATATGCACACAATATTTTTTACACAAGAACGCAGATAATTATTGAAAAACTCATATATATACATACATATGTATAATTGTTGAATCATGCAAACGTACTTACACAAATCCACATAGAAAAGGGCAACAAATATTTGTATTACAACTACTTATTTGTAAATTACAACTACATGATTTCACAAAGTGGTGATAATAGCAAATGTTTTAAGAATTCCTTACAATTGAATTACGAAAATTTGCATCAATAGATTTGTTAGGTGTAGTTAAAAAATAAAAACAACCAAAAAGACGTTAACTTCCGCTGCCTCGAAGTTACAATACCCTTCATACATATGTACGTGCATTACATAAAGAAAGCTACATATGTATATGCTGTAGTAGCTTGTTGGGAAGAATGAACGTGTGCAAACTTTAACATCGATATATCGATACAAGCTGAGGGATTGGTTTAGACCGACGGTCATAGTTTAATCAACCAAACTGTTCACGTTTTTCACTAAATACTGTGGGCAAAAAATAGAAGGACTTTTTAATTTAAATCTCGCGCGAAAACCCATTCGTCGAAATTTTTTTCCTAGGTTGGTATGAATGTATCCCGTGCCAAATGTCACATCAAAGTAATCATTGATGTTTAGTATACGCTTGTCTTTCTGAAGTACATAAAGTGCTTTCGGCGATTTTTACAATGAGTGAAATTATTCAACAAAGAATTTCATTAATCATACGGAATCAAAGATCAATGGAAACCATTTTGAAAGATCAATTGGGTCTAAGAAAAGTGAAAGCATGGTTGGTTCCAAAATCACAAAATTTTTTTTTAAAAACAGCGTCGCATTAACGTCTGTGAAACAATGCTTTCCGTCTACCAGGATATCATGAAACGTTTTATTACTGGCGATGAGTCTTGGATTAATGCTTACTACCCGGAAACTGACGATCAGTCAACCGAATATCGTGGCAAAGGTGAAAAAACCACATCAAAGCAGGCGGCAACATAGATTTTGAAGAATAAATTAATAGTTTTAAAAGTATGAACAAAGAATACATATATACACTATATAGAGTCTGCCATAATTGCTTCTATGTGTTCCAAACATGAAGCTAACATAAGGTAGTCGAAAAAGTCTTTTCGTATTTCTAATCAAACCTCAGTTTATTTTTTTATATTTATAATGAACCAATTATGTACCATTTTGGTCGATCACTTTTTGCCATTTTTCCGCCAGAGACATTTTCTGGTTTCTCGTTGAAAAACTGTGACAGGTAATTTTTACAGGCTTCTCTTGATGCCAACTTTACTCTATTAAGGAAGTTCTGCATTGACCGGAACAAAAAGTAGTCCGCTGATGCAAGGTCAGGGCTATATGGTGAATGCATCAAAACTTCTCAGCCAAGCTCTCCCAGTTTTTGCGGAGTCATCGGAGACAAAATACGAAAAGACTTTTTTGACTATCCAATATATTCCATTTAGGGTATAATAATCAGAAAAAACTGCATGCAAATCAACTAAATATGCAAATTCAAAAATAACACCCAACTGACATGCATTAACCGCAACAAACGGCGTGAAGCGAGATCATGAATGAGCTGATGACAATACGCTGAAGTCATCAATAAGCACCTGTGTATATGTAAATATGTATATAAATCAATGAAACGTCTTTAAGCATTTATTTGGCCTCACACTAATTGAAAGTCCGTGGTTATTTTTGTTCGCAAAAAAGAAAACCAAAAAAATATACGGTTTGCAGGTGTCAAAGTGTAGAGGTACGAAACCCGTAATGGTGTTATTAACTACCTGTAGTGATAAATGTGTGCTGATTAATTGAAATTCATAATCACACACATACACACGCCTTATCAACATGCAGCAACACACCCCCTGTTATGTTATTCTTGGCAACAGTATAATGTACGCTTCCGATTTGATTTTTGTTCGTTTTGGGGAAACCCTCAAGCATTTGTCTTTATCACTCGACACACCGGAACCAGTTTCGCACTTCTAACACTTTGTATTGTCACCCTCCGCTCTTTGCAATTCTCGTAATCAGCTTTAGCACAACTGTACATGTTTAATAAGTGCGCTCTCTTGTATAGTAACCGGTATATATCCACATATATACACATTCATTTAGACATACATACATATATCGAAACATACATGTGTAACTTTTGTCACACTACTTATAAATATAATATATAGATCACATATTTACTTCTGTGCTCTATTTAGTTAACCTTATTTACTCGAACCCATTTTGCATATACTACATTGTATAGTATATGTGTGTGAATATCAAAAAAGGTCAATCATATCAATCGATTTGAATGTTGTGATCATTTATCAATAGTACTATGAACATATGAACGTATAGAGTTACCTACGTATGACCGAGTAGTAGCTTGTAGAACATTCAGTCAGATTGTTGTAGCTTTAAACAGCTGTTTCTTGACGCCAGCAAATTGCTCGCCGAAGTCAGCTTGATAAAAAAAATAAGTGGAAAATGCCGCATATAAACTGCTCGTTACAAATATATATGTACATACATGCGTACTTGTATAATCTAAAGTGAATCACAGTGTGGCAGAGATCGAACAAACATAATTTTCATTTATATACTTTGTATATGCAATTTCGAATATTTATTTAACAAGGTATATGTATATAAAGGCGCTAAGCCGCCTAAATATGTAAAAAAAAAAATTTTGTTCTTCTGTCATTAGTTTGTTCATTGGGAGTGATTCCCAAACTTAGCGCACAACCCTTCTCATATTAACTCGTTTTCAAATGGATGTCTTTTTGGCTACCTAAAGGCAACTTGGTCTAACACCGGAAGTCGTGAGTTGCTTGAGTCATATGTAAAAAAATCATTTCTGGACACTCCCAAGTAAATGGCGCTCAGAGAACTTTCCCCACTTGCGTGAACTTCTATTCCTCGCTTTCTTCTTTCGCTGTATTCTTTCTTTATAGTTAATGAAAAAGTTAGGGGCTCCGGAGCTTTATCTTGGTTTCATATTTTTCCAAGAGAAGGTAGGTCTTACTATAAACATTTTATAGAAGATTTGTCAGCCTCAATATTTGAGGGTTTCTAATTAGTTTCTGATGACATCGGGCGAAGAGTTAAACAAAAAATGAAGTTCAAGAGCATATACCTGGTTTAAGTCTTACATGTTTGAGCTCAGTTCGAACTGTGAAACTCTAGATATGGTAAAATAGAAATGACAGTCTTTTGTCGTATAGTAATGGATCTATGTACATATATCTATTCCATTACATCAATTTGTATATTGTGTAAATGGAAACATTAATTTTCTTACGTTATGCTTGTATGTAAGTATATCATAAAGCATACTATCTACTTATAGAAAACTCAACTTTATGAACACTGTCAAAACTCGACTTTGAACTGAAAGTGATACTCGTTGAGAATTTTGAAAAAATATTATAATAGCTGTACTTGCTTTAAAATAAGTATGTGATCATAGATCGGTGAAAATAATTCGCTATTCGAAGATCGGCGTGTGCAACAAAAAAAAAAAAAAAAAAAAAAAAAAAAAAAAAAAAAAAAAAAAAAAAAAAAAAAAAAAGAAAAAAAAAAAAAAAAAAAAAAAAAAAAATAGATTAAACGCTGAATATAATACTAAACGCAAAAATGATTAAAAATTCCGATGTAGCACACCACAGTAATTTTTTTTTTAGCAGTAGCTACTATTCAGCTTGAAATGTTAGCGCTGAATAAAGCGCTGAATGAAAAAGGACTGAAAAGAGTAGCATGAAGCATGAAGTTCCAATTTCAAAATAAGTTTTATTATTGAGTTTATTGAGCTTTTCTGCGCTTATTCCGCTGAAGAGAATGCTAGCTGTATACTATTCCAAAACATAAAAAACCTGCAAATACTGTTGTGGCATAATACATTCATCTCTTTTAGGTTTTCAATAGAATTCAGCTTAATAGAATGGTAGCTGAATAAGGTGCCCAATGAAAAAATGAGTGAAAAGTGAGGCCCTAACCCTAAAACCATGTAAACTAATGTGTGGCATATCACACTTATTATTTAAGGTTTTCAGCGCTATTCAGCTTAATATAATGTTTGCTGTATAAGATGCTGAATAACAAAGAGCCTGAAAAATCACGCCAATAGAATTCCAGTGTCATTTTAAGTCAGTGTTTGAGTCGGTTTTCTAATTTCTGCTATACAAAATGGTTGTTCGAACAAAGAGTGTTCGAAAACGCTGTCAGTTTGGCATTTGTTTTAGAAAGTATACTGAGTTTAAATGCTTGCTAGACCAGTTCTTCGAAAACACTAAACACTCGCTTTAAACAAATGCCTGAAAATAAAAATTATATTATATTATAACTTTTGAAAAGTCTTACAATACAAGAAAGTAACTCTTGGAAAATCTGGTGTATGTAAATGAAATTTATCAGTACTTCTCTTTCAATTCTCGGAGACCGTCCGCAATGAAATTTTCTACACGGCTCTACCATCGGCTCAGAGCGGTGAGAATGTTTCCCACCACCATAATCACTGGTGGTATGACACTAGCAGCAATGCATTGTTACAAAAAGTATCTACATATCTGTCTGGCTGTCTAGCTGGCAGCATATATAGTACTTTTACACACAGATATGCATATGCTCCTACATACTTATATACTATATGCTATTATATATACAAACAAGCGAACACGTATCTACGAACAGGAGAGAGACTTTACGGAGTATCTGATGCTACTAGCTTGAAAACTTCTCAACGCGCTATATTTTAGCACTTAAAATGCCACGATCGACGAGTACCAGCGGGTAATAATCATTTCGAAGCAATGGTAGACGACATGCCGAACCGAATGAGCTGGGGACAACAGTCTAATCATTAGCGTTGATCATTAAACAACGTACAGTGGAACGCGTGTTCAGCAAGGCAAACCCAAATCAAGCAAGCAAAAAGCTATAATAAATAGGAAAACGTGTATATGAAAAGTCGAGTGAAAAATTAGCATGAAAATTCGCATTTCTTTGTACAAAAAGTGCTAAAAATAAATTTGCTACCTACACAGCGATAACCTGCGGGATTAAACAACTAAGGACAGTGGCGAATTTTTTTTATATACTAAACAAATATATACATACACATGTACAGTAATACATATAATATAAATTGAGATTTTTAAACGGAATTAAATTATCTGTGCATTTTTTTAGTACTTGCGTGATTTACAGATTTCTGGTGAAATACACAGACTAGCAGCTAACAACAAAAGCGAAAATAAGTGTTAAAAAAATTATAAAACGTAAAAGTTAAACTTGAAATCAGATTTTTAACTAAATAAATCATAAAACTTTAAATAAAAAAAAATTCTTGAAATAAGATTTTTTTTTAATAAATCATAAAACTTCCAAACACAAAAAGGGCATATAATATATAAACAAACCCACACAGATACACATACATATATAACTGTGTAAAAGTCAAAAAGTGCATTCCCAAAAGTCTTAACTGGAACGCTGCGCCGCAGTTTCAATAAAAATCTTCGCATTTTCCAATGTAGCCGTTTGGGGAAAATTAACACGAGCGTTGTTGTTTCGTGTTAAATATCGAACAGATTGTATTCCCAACAATAACTGAATGTATTTCATTGTCACTGCTCACTTTGCTTTCGTAGCCGCTTTGAAAAAGTGAAATTATTCGCATTATTATTTATATAAACGTGTGTGCACTTCCGTATCTAAAATATTCAAATAATTTCTAACACAAGTGTACAAAAAATTAACAAAAAAA
>NW_017536163.1:31276-66310 GCF_001853355.1 Bactrocera latifrons | reverse complement strand
AAAAAAAAAAAAAAAAAAAAAAAAAATACAAATAGAATTGAAAATCATTATCATATATAATAACCAATATATAACCATTTTAAAACCAAAAATATATATTTTTTTTCAATTGGAGTGCATCATAACCTATTTATAACCATTTTATAACCAATATTCAAAAATAGTGGTTTCTGTTATATCGTTTTTACTTCGCTTGTAAACTTATGAAAAGTGGTGTTACGTTATTTTGCGTTTTAGATGATGATAAAGTAGATGTAACAAAATAAATGCATTTCCGAGTGCACTTGAAGATAACGATAAACACGAAAAGAAGCTAGCGAATTATGTTGAGAAATAAAACAAAATTTTTTTGAAGGCTATTATTCTTCACAGAGAGAAAAGTGTTATAAGTTTGAAAGAAAGATGGATAATAAAAGTCCAACGACTATAGTGTCGTCTTTGGATCGGCAGCTCATGGGAATGAAGGAGGCAGTATGTATCTAGAAACGCACTTTGATGAGTACTTAACTTGTAAAAGTAAAATTAAAAAAATGTAAAAAAATGCCGATTTTTTGCTCAACATTGTACTCCCTTAGTTTGACATACTAGATTGAACGCCATACCAATTTCCTTAATCCGTCTGAAAAATACATTTCCTACATGTATGTTAAGAAGAATTCTGTGACGGCTATAATCACCTTATTCAACTAATTTTTTAGTTTCATGTTTGGAATAATCCCAGTCCTGAGACAGCAGTTCGTAGACAAGTCCGTTCAATTTGGTTGTAGCGATGGTGGAACCTATATGTTGTCATTTAAAAGTGCTCTTGTTTCTTGTCCCAAAGGAGCCGTTTTTTTCTACAATTCGCTGTCGAATTCGTTCAGCAATTGACCATAAAAGAGCTCTACAAGTATAACCGCTTGCCCCCTTTCATCTAGGCAATGTAGTGTATACCTTGAGAACTTCTGAAAACGATGGTCATCACTTTTCTGGTTGAA
Source organism: Bactrocera latifrons (assembly GCF_001853355.1). Lineage (NCBI taxonomy): Eukaryota > Metazoa > Arthropoda > Insecta > Diptera > Tephritidae > Bactrocera > Bactrocera latifrons. The sequence continues at coordinate 65,333 of NW_017536163.1, read as the reverse complement.
TGAATAGTGTTTGTCTTTTTCGCTTTGAATCAGGTTCGCCAAGTGTAGTCCACTGTTTCAACTATTCCTTGGTGTCTGATCACTGGTAAACTCATGTTTTGTCGACGGTCACGAAACAACGCAGAAACTTTCTTGGAAAGTCTTAAATAACAGTAAATACTGCTGTTCGTACACGCTTTTGAGGTTTATACAGGATATGACTTACGCGGTTATTTTGATATGCGCACTGTCTGAGCTACCTCGAGCACGTTCAACGATCGCCCTTGAAAGATAATAGTCACCGAAAACAGCAGCCAAGAGCTCTTTGATTTCCCTGCGTGAATTTATTTTCCAAAGCGAGAATTTTTAAATTTGTCTAATATCTAGAGGTACGCCGGCTTCTGCGAATCGGGTTCGGGTTTGATGGTAGTCGTTTCGTTCTGTACTTATACGACCGCATCGTTTCGTTTTAACCATCATCGTGTTATCCGCTCCATAATTATACGGTGAGTTCATAGTTGAGAAAAAGCTGATGAGAATCTTGTAATATTTTTTCTACTTCTTGCTCTCTGGGTCAAAGGTTACATACACAGTTGTAATAACTAACAATGGATTTTAATATCCAAAAATAATTTTGAGTAGGGCATCTTAAGAATGGAATAAAAATGCTGAAAATTGAAAGCTTCTCTCACTTCTTTTAACTGGTATGGAATATCAAAATAGGAGGAGGTGAAGTTTATGCAAGTGAGGAAAGTTCTCGGAGCGCCATTCACTTGGGAGTGGCTAGAAACGACTCTTTTACAGCTTACGACTTTCGGTCTTTTCAAGGCGAGCTAAAGTTAGAAGGCGAAGCATCCCCTGGTTATGCACTGGGTTTGGGACCCGCCACGGAAAAAACACCCCCAATGAAAATAAAAAAATGCTCTGCTGTTCGCAAAAAAAAAAAAAAAAAAAAAAATATTACAGAAAGGATGTGTTATCCAATTCATTAGAACGTGACAAGTTTTGGTTGCTTATTTAATTAGTTTTGAACAAATGCAAATAATTTTCATCACATTTTTTATTGAAATAGTTTCTCGTTCTTCTTGTTTGGCGCTACAGCAGTGAGTCGTTCTGCCGAGAACACGAAACTTCGACAGTTGCCTCTACTCTTTGCGCGGACACGCCCGTTGCATATCCTAGGGGCAGACAGGTCCCTAAGAAATTAGTCCGTCCATTGGATATTGGATACCTTGTTTCCGTTGTGCACCCACGAGTGTCGAATAGTAAGAGCTTTTCGCTGGACCAATGTTTTCCATGCGTACGACATGTCATAACCAGAGCATTTGTAGATTTTTTATGGCCTGAACTACATGTTGTCGCTGTAGTACACATGTAGCTCGTGATTCCATCTTCTTCGGAACGCATCGCTCGCTCGGACGGCTCCTAGTGACAAGTAGTACTTTAACAAGTACTTAAGATACTTAACTGAAGTCCCTCAAATATAAAAACATGTAAACAACCACACCAATAACCTTTTATGAATTACATATATTACAACAGTAAATTGTTTCTTTTAATCTTAAGTGCATAAATTAACAGTTTCACACTTAAATACCTTAAGTATGTGGGCGGCTAAGTATTTGTACAGTTAAAAAGTCAGATTACTCGCTTTATTATTATTAATAATGGATAAGAATGTAAGTACTTATGAGTACAAACTGCACTCGAGTGGTCGTTGACAGTTCCCCGGCAAACGCTATTATCTGCTGGAGAATGCAGACTTTCCCCCATTAACTTCAATTGTTAGTGCTATATTGCATTAAATTTACACTCTAGTACATCTTACTTCTCTTATGGAATATAAGCATATGCTTAAGTATTCATCTCTTATTATTTGATCGGCTTTAATGACCAAATCGCATGTGATCGCTGTGACTCAGTCGGAGTTAACACCCTTATAAAATACAGACGCTTTAATTTGTTAAATTGGTCGCTTAATTGAGTATGTCAATACGCTGGAGTGGAGTATGCGCACATATTTACACATTTGCAAACATTTTTACATTCATAAATACTGACGTAAAAGCTCCACTTAGCTCATTCAGTTGATTTGTTTATTTCATTTTTTTTTTTGCCAAATTGTTTTCATATTTATGTCGACTTGCTTTTACACGATTTCTTCTGAAATCTGCTAATTATCAAGATAAATATTATGCTTAAGTGACACTCAAAATGTAAGTCTGCATAACTGTAAATAAATATATTTTTGAACAATCCAAACTTTGGCTCATAGTGCTCAAATTTATTATTTTTGATTTTACTGAATTATAAATAATTTTGGTTTAGGTTTATGAAAGTGCATTTTTTTGACAATTCTTCCTGCCCCTTCTCATATTTCCCACTTTTGTAAGCTTCACCTCTTTTTTGGGCTAATCGTCTCGATTAACAACAAATTAACGTTCTTATAGGTTAGGTTAGGTTAATCTGGTAATCCATCTTTCCCCCCCATCTTTCGTACGTGTCGCCAACAGATAATGACTAATTAGTATTCACATCATGTTCCTACAGTCTCTTCTGTCGAGTGACAATCGTTCCACTCTGCTTTTATCTGTCTAGAGGTCTATTTTTCCAAACATTTTGTTATTTAACTTCAAATGTATTAAGATAATTAGCAAATATATCGCATGTTATACTTTTTAAAGAGTATAAAATAATGAGAGCAAAAACTCGCTTGCTTATTTATACCTAAGCACCGTGAAAGTGTTTTAAATTTCTCGCACTAAAATCACTAGTTGGCAACCCTTACATTTTAGCCAGAATGCCATCGAAATATCATTAAAGCTCTCAGACAGACACTTGAAAGGTGTTAAGCACAACAAGCACATACATATGATTACTTTTTCCACGGGTTACCAGTAGTTCATTGAGATCCACACGCTGATAATATACATAAGTTTTAACAAATGATAAGATAGCAAATGTGAAGGTACTTGATTGACGTGGCTTGAAAAATGTTGAAGTAGTTGTTACAGCCAAGTTATATATGTATAAATAAGCTATGATTAAAATTGAAAGCTGTAAAAGATATAACTTTTACTTCACAACACACTATATTCTAACATACCGTATAAATTGAAATGCTGCTCTGTGTTCGTTTTTAATAATATTTATTATAATACGACGATCAAATTTAGAGTCGTTTGAACTTTTTCTCTTCAGTTTCTCTCAATAAAGATTCTTTCGATTCTTGACTCCATTGAAAAACCCTTGAATATAGGCAAGTTCTATAGTTTGAGTATTTTTTTCATGTAAGCCGGGCTCTAATCGTTTTAGAAAAGCTATAGAATGATCATCTAACTACTTTGTTGTAATTTTTAAGTATCGAAACGTACAGATCTCTGTATCCCACTGCGTTTCTGTTATCTGTCCGAACTCATTCAAACATACATAGGTTCTTTTATAACAAAATCTCACCTCTGAAGCCGAGTTATGATGATGATGATTTAGACATCGAAAATTCACGTGGCCCTAAAATATGGGACAGAAATTAAATTCTGTATTTAGTTGTACAATCTGTTCGTAACTGTCTGCCGATATTGTACAAACAAATCGCAAATTAACACAGATTATGATTATAATTTCTTATCAACATTTGCTTAAATCATATATATACTAACATAGTGGAAAAAGTACCCGGAAATTAAAAATAAAACGCAAAATATTTAATGATTCATAAATATTTATTTTGCCGCCTTCAAAGTGATCCCCACCAGATGAAATACATTTATGTCAACGATGTTCAACAATTTTTGGGATGATCTTCAGTGCCATCAGCGAATGTTTTTTTATCTCTTCGATCGACTGAATACGTGTTCCACGGCAATTTCAGTTTCGGGAATAAGAAAAAATCGCACGGAGCCAAATCTGGTGAATACTGTGGTTGATCGATGGCATTCATTGCCTTTTTGGTCACAATCCTGGCCCGGTGCGATGGTGCATTATATAATGTAAAATCCATTAATTGTTCTTAAAAAATTCCGGCCGTTTTCAACGAATGCTCTCAACGCCTCAATACAGCCAAATAGAACTACTTGTTCATCCTCTGTCCCTTCGAGACAGTGTTTGTTTGTTTTCGGCTCGATTTTTTTCCTCAATTCGTACGTTAGTTGACTATGCTATAATGCTCTCAATGAATGTCCAAAGAGACCTGTTCATGGTACTGTTTTTGAAAAAAAAATTAGCTTTATCACGACAAGTCGAGCAAGAATGCGTTTCATACCCAAAATATTCACTAAACTCATTCGAACGGACTCGTGACAGATGTCGAACTCCCTTGTCATCTCTTCGTCCGTTTTTGGAGGCTTTGTACCACTCGTAGGCTTGTGTTTTTGATTAAACTGAATCAGGTAAGCCTTTTCCAAGCGAGTTCGCAGACCGAATTTGGTTAGAAATACAAATTTGAGACAAATTCATTGTTCGATATTTTTATCCATTGTAAAAATCGCAACGCACTACTGAGGTCTACCGACTAAAGCAGCTACTGTAAACAAACGGATTGACAGATTGCGCTCATATTTGGCATAGTAATTAAGGACAATCCTACCAATATAGCAAAATACAAAAAAATATCAATAACCCGGGGAATTTAATTAGAAATTCCGGGCGCTTTTTTGCCAATATGTTTGAAGTATTTATTTATTAGGGTCAGCCATTTTTTTCTAAAATTATGCATTCTTTCTTTTCTGGTGTGAAATTAAGTAGATTTTTGAGTAAACATCTGATTAACGTACTTAAGTCTCCTGACGCAGTTTTGACTTTCCTTTAGTCGATAATATTATGGGGGTTATATAATTCGTATATAGTTTTTCTCCTTACAGATGAATAACTAGACAAATAAAGTCAAGATTGCAATAAAATTTGCTGTAGGCACCAAATAAGATTTTTATAAGTAAATTTTCTTAGTTAACCCTAATGGCTAACACTTATAATGTATACTTTATTTGATGAATATATGATGCTTATGGTGATCATAATGATAGTGAATATCTTGTTTGTTGTTTAGAATACTAATATTTTTCTTTTAACATACGCAAGAGATCAGAAAATTATCAAAATAAAAATCTTGGCTAATAGGGCCCATACACGACACACATGTGCGTTCGATCTGTGTGAATCGCCCATACAATCGATTTTTTTTTTGCTCCCCAAAGTTATAGATGGGAATTCGAAATGTTATAGAATCTAGAAGGGAAATAGTGACCGAGCGTCTAGCAGATATATGAGCCCTTGGGCGAAAAATTAATTTTACGATTTTTCTTAATTGGCCACTAGACGTCTTATGGAATATGTGGCAAAGTTTATTATCTTTGACAATAAAGTATCTTCTATTTAAACTATAATAAATAAACTAAGAAAAGTAAAGTTTGAACATATTTTTAAACAACATTAAGTAAAATTTCTTCTGAAAAAAAAAACACTTTTTTCAAATTTAATTTTTTTTTAATTTTACACTTTTTCAGAATTTTCTTAGTTTAACTAAAGGATCAGTTATTATAANAGGATCAGTTATTATAAAATATTAATCTCTTAGAATTTTTTGTTTATGATAGAAATTGCGACCTGCATCCTGCCCGCCGTCCGAAAAATGCACATGCGAGATGCATCGGGCAATTGCTTCCTAAGAATATCAAAGATTTCGTATCTAAAAATTTGTGAAAGTTGCCAAATAGTATATAACTATAAAGCCTATTTCACTTGAATCAATTTTTTATTTCCCTCCCAAAAAATCGATTTTTTGAAGGCTCTAAAGCCGGCTCCCCCTTTAACACTTGCCTTTGTTCATTCGTGATCTTCACTGTTCAGCGACACGAGAGAAATGAGATTTTGTGCGCACTCAACGCCATACACGACACACATGTGCGCACACCGATGGTAAAAGTCAAAGATTTTCGCGAACATGGATCATACATACCGATCGAACGCACTTGTGTGTCGTGTATGGGCACTTCAAGGGTGCTTACGCAGATGATAGCTGATTATCTGCTGATAATATTCCAAGAATTTGCAGAAAAAATATACAAAAGGGAAAAGTGAGATGATCTTGCTGCTGATCGGTCGGTTAAATATAATATCTTTTAGTATAAATTAAACCTGAGGATTGAAAGAACGAAAGTCGGAAGAAGGCGGTTTTTAAATTTCAAATACGTAAAAGAATAGATTACCGTTAAGAATATTATATTTTATTTTGTAAATGTGAAATTTGACAATGTGATTTATTAAATAGAAACTTAAAAATATACATTATGAAAATATATAAGTAGATATATGAAATTAGTGAAAAAAGAAAAAGTGAATTAGAGTATTAAATTTTTTATAAAAAATTGTGAAAGATTGTGAAAAATTGTTGACCGATAATTGATTCTCAGTTACGATTTTTGTGAAAATGTTTAAGAAACTAGAGTAATGCTGGACTTTCTGATAATTTGTGATTTTGTGAGAAGCCAAAGCACTTTCTTTTTATGTAAATGCAAATATTTTAAACAAATTTTAACTCGTGGAAGCACTACTTCTTGTTCAATAAGCATATAAAGATATCAGATATCATATAACAAAATTTTTGAGGTAAATGAATATGTATACATATATCTGATATTATTGCGAAGGAAATTTCACATTACTAACCGAATTGACACAAATTCCGACAATCAAAACTATAAAAACTGCGAATACCTGTATCGCGATCGTTAAATGTCTGTGAGACATCTCCAAAGCGGGGAGAGAAGCCAAATGAGACAATAGATCATTGTGGAGTAGAGCGAATAACAAGTATTTTTGAGGTCAATATCCTGGCGATAATTGTCCTTCTATAAGCGCATTCAGAGTCCATGTAGTAGGGGAAAAAATTGTGTACGTAGCTACAAACATAGGAAGAAACATACTATATGTACGTGTTAGTTAAATTGATTTTGATCGTGGCATACCTTTATTTAGAACTTTTTGGGTAGAGAGAGAGAGAGAGAGAGATAGAGAGTGGAATTGAAGTTTTTTCTTTGCCGTCGGCTTCAGCCAATTGTGGGAACAAGAATTTACTGCAAAGAGAGAACAGTGTTCGATAGAAATAATGGAATACAATAGGGAGTTAAGGAAAACTAATCATAAAGATAATTACTAAGGATAAAATTTTAGGATTGTTTGGGCCAAAAGTGTTCAAGACATTGAAACAATTAATATCATATTGGCTAGTCGAAAAAGTCTTTTCGTATTTCTAATTCAAATCTTCAAACGTCAACTTATTTTGTAACATTTATAATCAACTTTGATGAACCAAATATGTACCCCTTTGGTCGACCATTTGTGCTATTTTTCCGCTAGAGACATTATTCCATCAGTGTAAAACTTTTGTGGTTTCTCGGCGAAAAACTGCGACGAGTAATTTTTACAGGCTTCTCTTGAAGCCAACTTTACTCCATCAAGGGAGTTCTGTATTGAGCGCAACAAATGATAGTCTGATGGTGCAAGGTCAGGGCTTTATGGTGGATGCATCGCAACTTCCTAGCCAAGCTCTCCCAGTTTTTGCTGAGTCATCAAAGATGTGTGTGGTCTTGCGTTGTCCTGATGAAAGACGAACTTTCTGTTGATCAGTTCTTTTGATTGCTTGCTTCAATCTCATCAGCTGTTGACAGTAAGATGTAGAATCAATCGTTTGGCAAGGCTGGAGCAGCTCATAGTGGATGAGTCCTTTCCAATCCCATCAAATACTCAGCATATCCTTTCGAGCTTCACCACGCTTGTACCATGATCTTTTTCGAGTATTATTGCCGTATTTGATTCACTTTTTGTCTCCTGTTACCATTCGCATCAATAAAGAAGCTCCAATATTAATGAAATTATTTTTTAACCGGTTATTTAGAGGTTATGTCATATTATACCCAATTAGGACTAAATGTGGAACCTTATGCTTCACCCGCCCAAAAGGTCTGTTGGAAGGAATTGTGAAATATTATCTAAAATATCCTTTAACGATAACATGTTTTGTGATTTTAGAGTGTAGCATATGGGTTAATTATTCAAAACTATCAGCTGTTCCTACAGGTTTTTGTGCAATTAACCAGCAGCCAAAATTTCCCCTATAAAAGAAGTCGATTGTAAACATTAAGACGCACTTTATCAACAAATCAAAGAAACATTATTCTTTTTGTTATTAATTTCCTTTAAATGGCTGTGGGAATGACTTGTGGTTTCTATGAACTTTATTATTATTGGCAGTTTGGTTTCTAATTCTACAAGTAGCGTTTCTGTTTTGTATATAATATTTCCTATCAACTCTGCTCATGTACATATATGTCTATATTGTAAATTTGTTTGCTATAAATGCATCACGAGCGCTTTGTTTCTGTTTTTCTTTGACTCTCTGTGTAAACAATTCAATTTACCCATCAAGCTGTCAATAGACTGTATAAGTGTATATCGGTTAGTATATACATAGTTCGTATAATACTGAAATATGAAATGGAGAGTTTTTGTAAATAATGTCGGGTTTATGAAACGCTAAGACCTCAAACAGTTGACTTTGAGACAGCTATACTTTTTGGTAGATCCCGGTTTCGGTTTGTGGTCTTCGCGGTGTGTTTCTGTCATGATTTCTTCTAATTTTATCGGTTATATGTCGTCATTTAAGATATCTGCAAACTATTAAATATTGAGGACTAATATAAGGGCTCTCACTAGCTGTCTTTAAAATGCCAAAGCTTGAGGTGCAGCGAATCGACTAAACGGCTGGAATACAATGTGATCAAATTTGTCCCGGAATGAAACTGAAGCAGTAAACATAGATTCTCTCGCCTTTTTTTTTATGTTATTGTGAGTTCTTTCAACTTTTTGTAGAAAGTTCCTCGAAATTGTCTCAAATAAGAATATTTGTTCACAAATTTCGGGACCGGGACTCAATATAATATTTTTGTATCACTACTTAAAGCGTTTTTTGGAAATCTGCGCCTGAACATATTGTAGGTATACATACATATGTATATACATAATTATATGTCGATAAACACATATTGATTGAATTGTTGACACATTTGCACTACCGTTTTTCTTATGCAAATATAAATAAAACAAATTAAATGAAATAAAACACTGCGAATATGAGTTATTGAGGCAAGAAATTGTGGCGGAAGTAATTTAAGACTAAAAGTAGTAGTGTATGTAAAAGAATAGTTATGTGATATAAACTGATGTTTAATTGTTGCTTTCAAAACTTAATATAACCAACAAAATTATACGTAACATAATATACATACATACATAACTTTTTTCAAATTTAAAATTCTTGTTATTAAAAAAATGTGTATATACACACATACATACAGCCCATATGCACCAAATCGTGTTATGTCACCGTTAAAGTCTTTGCTGTGGTTTTAGTATGTAAAGTCTAAAGTTTATGGGGACAAACTCACTTCGATTCAGGCCTTGGAACAAATCATCGTCATATCATGCGCCAGTTACCAGTCGAAATGCTCCAAAAAGTCATTGAAAATAGCAATCGTCGAATGGATCACCTGAGACCTAGTCGCGGCCAACATTTGTAAGAGATAACCTTAAAAAAATACATGCCAAAGAATGTTCTTTCGAATGATAATAAGCATTCCCCATCAGATTTGAGGTTTCTGTGTTCTTTCCTTAAAAAAGTAGGAAACCTCGAAAAGAATCACGCTTTATATAATAATAATAATAAAAAAAAAAAAAAAAAAAAAAAAAAAAAAAAAAAACACTTTCATTTTCATTGAGTTCTGCTTTCATTGCTATCCATCAAAGATCAAGCAATCCACAGCCAACGTCACGTCAGTTCTTTAAGTAAATAACTGTGGTTGTGCCGTTTGCGCTCACGTTGGAATATTCCAATTTAAAAATATACACACGATCTTATAGGATTTTTAATTACATACATTGTGGGTTTTTTCTCTATATTGTTATACCCTGAACATGTGATATTAAGTTTGTCACATTAGGTTTGTTTGAGATTTTGACCTGAAAATTTTCGGACGTTCTTTTCTCCGCAGGAAGCTGCTTATTTGTCGGAAACGCCAGTATCAGAGCATTATAGCATTAACATAGCTGTTTTACAAAGTGATGGATCAAAATCAAGTGCTTGTATGGCCTATTGTTGTGAACAGACTACTATAGCATATAAGTACATAGCTGTATATAGCTGTCATACAAAGTGACCTACCAATATTAATATAAAGATCTTTTTACACCCTTTTATGCTATAGCAGGTGCACCTGTAGAGGGTATTATAGCTTGGGTGCAGTCGAATTTCAATTGTTTCTTTTTTGATTTTTATTTTACACATATTCATGTACATATGTACATATTCGTATGTATGTATATATTTATTGCTCATAAAATATTTTATATTACTTATTTCATTCATGTGAACTGCTTACATTTAATTTAAATACACCAATTGACATCATGTCATATAAATTTCTCATATATGGATACATATTTATACATATATACACATATATAAACACGTACTTATGTATATAGAAATACGCATTCATTTAATTGTCACATTTCTTAGAAGCACCTAAGTGGAAGAAAACTATTCAAAAGCACTTGAACGTCGGTATTAGAATTTTCAAATATTCGCCAGATCCTCAAACATTTTTCGATAAAATTTTGCGAATTGGCAACTAATCACTTTGGCACAATTCCTTACTTAGCTGACGTGTGCACCTACATATGCATCATAGTTCACTTCACTTGCGGAATTATGTGGAATTACCATCAATCATATCTTTATGAGCTCATATAACGGTTAAATGTGCTGTGGACGTAATGCTATTGTAGCAATTAGATTTAAGGAAATATTTCTCGTAGTCAATCAACTCGAACAGGTGGTTTATTTCAGCGGTATATTGATTGATATGTGACTCAAAGTAAGACTGAAATTGATGTATTCCCAACAATTTGCCCAAAATTTATTTATGTGTATTAGCAATTTGTGTTGCTTGAAGAATTAGCTAGATAAACGAATTTCCGTCACACGTTCTTTCTTGTAATTAAATCAAGTATCGATGAGTAAGGTTATGAAATTAAGACTAAGCACATTAGCAAAAATTTTTAGTAAGGACATTAATTTATCCATATTACCTTTAACTTTAAATTGTTAACTGATATTACTCGCAAGATTTATACATTTTTACTGGCCAGAAAAACGAGTAAAAATTTCATTATTTATTTTATTTGTTAATAGTAGTTCAATATTGCAGCATTAAATGAGGTTGGATAGAGAAATAAGCTCGATATATAGACCAGTTAACGCAAAAATATGTAAATCTATATTTTCCATCTTCGAAATGCTGTTGAATCGCAACAAAATCGGTCAAATGTGGGTCACTTACTATATATTATAACAACGTTAAGTGAAAAAAGTGATAGTCGAACGGATAAAATTGTGGCCAAACCAGGAATAGCGTTTAAGAGGGTTTTGCTCTGTGGTCGAATTGGTAGAGATTTATCTACTATGAGCAGTTTCCCTAAGTCCAAACTCTTAATGCTAATAACTTTACTGTCAACGAAGAGACTGTTCGAAGAAAGCAATCGCCAAAAAGTGGTCAGCTGTGGCTAACAGAGAGGAATTTTGTCCCATCAGAAGGCCACACACATCCATAGTGGCTCTACCAGAAAGTCCGGGAGCCTAATTCTGAAATTTTTTGCATCTACCAAATATTTTCTGGTGAAAAATACGGTAGCAGAGAACCCGGTGCGATCGTCGCAGGATTTTGACAATAACGAAAAGTCAAAAGAAATGGGAAATGCCAACAAGTCACAGGACAATACGGTGCATATTTGATACACGTCGGATAATTCTAACTATGATAAATTAAACTTTTAATTTAATGTAAAATTGATGCAAAACAAATACCATCGAAAATGGAAACTAGCAAATTTCTTAAAAATTGTTATTGTCGGAAATAACTATGCTATCGTTTAGATACCGAATATGAGGATCTTAATGCTAAGGCTTACCGATCTAAAAGGGTTTGGATCTCCGAAATAACAGCTCTTGGCCGGGTTAATTCCGCACAAATATGGTCGTCTGGATGCTGTGAAACGCCGATGAGGAAACTGCAATCATGTCAGTCCACTGCACTCCGGAATACGACAGAAATCCTCTTGATGTCTCCTATGAAAACCTGCATAGTGAGCCTCATATGCTCCCAGTTAAGAAGCATAATGAACTCCTCTCCTTTCTGTTGGGGTGCTTTCGCCTACTAGGAGCATCAAGATGTCCTTTATCAACCAGACTACAAACGCAACGCACTTCATACAAGCACTGGGCGCCATTCACAGTGTTTCAACAACATCTTAGTGTCTTTGGTTGACTTCATGGCGAGAATATCAGTCAATCTATCTTACAGATTTCTTTCTTCCTAATGATTTGAAAGATGTTCACGTATTCTCGTTCTGAATTTGATTTACCTCACCCCATCATTTAGTCGACTTTATACTGAATATTCAAATCAGTTAATGTGTGAGTTATCTTAATAAAATGGGATGTAAATATTTTTTTAGGCGATTTTAGTTCGGTGAGAAAAGTACGGTTTATTTTATCTCAGAAATCAATAAATATGTCTTTTATATAATAAAAATAAATATGAACACATACAGGGAAAAAATTCAAATAAAGCGAAAAGTGTTAAAAATAGAAAATGATTAAATTGAAAGGGAAGATTTTTCAAATACCAAATCTATTTGGATCACAAGAGATCAATGCATCCATTATTTACAGACAATTTTCAATTAATAACAAAGTTTATAAATATTCAAATTCGATTCGAAATTGCGCTAGTTTATTTAAATATCGCAAAAACTTAAGAAAACGTAAAAGTTTTACCATAAACGTGACAATCAAAAACTAAAATCATAATGCACGAGAAATTAGTGAAATTAATAATTGCCACGAGCGCGGCAATTTCCGCCAGCAGCTCATTTAGACAGATATGTATATGTATATATAGCAATAATTATGTATATGAACTTATATGGAATAAAATAAAATCATACGTAAGAGTTTACATGTTAAGTTTTCGCGAGCACCAACCGAGAAATTTATATTTGCTCACCAAGAATCAATAACAGACACAAATTTATATATACAAGTAAAACTATATGTACATTTATATTTTTTTAGTGCAGTTGGCGGCCGATAATGCTCTTCGCTTTGTCGGCCAAGTTCAAAACTGAAAGTGTATGTACCGCTATCGTATCTGTCTATCCGAGTGAGATCGCCGACAAGTGTATTGGCCCAAATTGGCAACCAAAAATTATGCTCATGAGTGTAGTTACGGAAGCGCTTATAAACAAGTACATACATAGTATAGTATACGTACTTTCGTGCAATTTTATTTTAACTTAATTCTTAATATTGTTGATTTGGTTTTTTGTTTTGTTTTTGCTCTGCTTGTTTCTCGGTTTTATTTGGGTGCTCTATCTTTTTGAGTGCTTGATCGATTGGATAAAGGAACCGCACAGTCTTTTGTGGCGCACAGTCCTGACCGATTAGTTGCACCGATCGGTTCGTGGTCGTGCCAAAATAAAATTCCGAAACTCAAAGGCATTAAATAAACCGTAAATAAATATCGAATACGAGTAATTCTGTTTGAGACGCGGGCGTTTGAAACTCAACAAAGTAACGGCGGAAAAGTGCGAGGAAAAAATATATTATAAAAAAATTGGAAAAAATAATTTCAATAATTTTAAAGTGAATTTTCATGCAAAAGTAAATCGGCATCATTAAAAAGTGATATAAAAATAATATTTTCGAAAAAATAAACGAAAAAAAACAAATAAACAAATATTTAATTGAAATTTCTTATTTCGTTTTATTAAAAAGTAAAAAAAAAATCATCTCGTTATTAATGCTATTTTAGAAAAGGTATTTAAATAATTTTCCACTTAATCACAATTTATTTGTTCAGCACTTTCTATGTATGTAATGCATGCAGTTATTTGCCATTTTAGTACTTGTTGACAGCTAATAATCTGTCACTACTAATTACGGTGCAGACTATTTTATATAGTAGTTGTGTGAACTCATTGTCACTTGCATTTATTTATTCTTAGTTGTACATATGTACGTATATTATTTTACAGTGATTAATTCTAATTATCAGTGACAATGGGATTTTGAAATTCTCAGCTTTTATATTATATTTCAGAGATAATTATTGCGAAGAGTGAGCGCATCGAATGAACACAGTGAAAAAACGAAATCATTAAAGTTAAATCACTACTTAATTGCGGTTTTTCAATTACTCAAATACCGCAGTTGATTACAGCAACTATTTATGGCAAACGATTAATAAAGGGAATGCTAGTTAGGGGCTATCTTTATGGCTATTTTTCGGTTTTCTGATTCAGAACTACAAGCTACTGATCATTAAGTACACAAATACTGGTAGACAGTAATTGAAAACGGTAATTTCGCTTTCGTAAAATTCCCCAAACATTACTTTTTATTATGCCTTTAAAAAAAAGTATTCTAATTTTCAAACTTGATAGTACCCAAAAGGCAGAAGATGAAGCAATTCAATCATACAGTTTAGATCAAATTTGACCCAGACAGGTCAATAAAAACTTCATGCGCAAACAGAATCGATAAGATTTTTTCCTGTGTAGTTTGCTAGAACCTATTTTATGTTCGTTTTCCACGTTAAGTTCCATTTCCATGTTTCAATTAGTGTGTGCTTGGCTGTGGCTCATTAAACGCCAAAAGATTATTTAGAGATTTTTATATAAGCTGCCGCGTTGACAGTGCTTGGCCGGATAATATGCCGAGTCCATTCTGGTTACATAGACCCGACTGTTATGGAAACGGTCGACAAAGTCCTTAGTGCCAAAAGGGAAAATAACCACTTTGATTTTTGACCAACTTTGTTGTGGTTTTTCCGGGATATCCATATTTTTAGAGAGCCTTTGCTAATAGTTCGGCAGATTCGACGTCACATTTATCTCTCGTCACCAGTTTGATAACTGTAGGGTTCTCAGCTTTGCTGTCTAATGTCTCTTTTGAGACCTCTACCCAAAGTCGTGTTAATTAAGTTTATTTTGCCAGTATATGTACTTGGGCAAATAGCGTTTAGCAATTGGGATGACGTGAGTTGGACAGCTCATGGCGGCCATGTTTGTTTACGGATTTGTGTCAAATCTTATCAGTGTGTGCAGTCGGGTTTTGTACTGCATCATGTCACGATTCACTTTGGTCCAAAAATAGAAGACAACATTCAGCTCCTTATAGCTGAAAACCCGTACAAAAACTCAATTAAAACTGTTTCTGAGAATATAAGTTGAAGTTAAAACCTTAACTTAGAGCTTGGAGGAAGGAAAAAACCGAAAATTGAATTTTTGGCGGACATTTTTAAAAAAGAATTAATGTTTCAGGGAAATGTCGCGACGTTGTCGAGTCTCCAACCAACTTCACAAACATAGTTTCGAGAAAAACGCGTTTAAAGACGGTACACTTAGCTTAGCTAACCTCGAGCGCACAAGTTCTTAAGGGTGTATCTCCGAAACTAGTACTAGGATCAACTTGAAAATTTAGGGCAATATTCTAGAGGTATAGTAGAATTTAATAAGACAAGAAAATATACTATTCAGCAAATTTAGTGTATGTAATTTACAACCAGTCTGTATGTTACCACATTGATAAGGAATATAAATTAGAACGTAGGTACTCAAAATAAACAGGTAACTTAGTCAACCGTTATTTATAAAGTTTATATTTACACAGGCATATATAACCGACTGTTTTTAAATCTTTCCATATAGCTTTTGACTATATAGTTGTATATATAGTTACTACTTTATATTAGACTGTTGACTTCTAAATCGGTGCACTCACAACACATACACAAACTTCACATACCAACAACCGAATATTTGCATTGTACGTCGAAGAATTTCAACAAATATTTACTCACTGCAAGTACAGTTAAGTGATAGCCGCATTTTGTGGCGCGATATCAACACGCGCTTGCATAACTATTATATTGTTGTAGTTGTTGGATATTTACTTGCATTTGCTAGCGTACTTTCGCATATTCGAACATTTGCTGGAGCTGGAACACTGCAGTTTTGTTGGCAGTAGCTTTTAACACGTGTAAATAAAGTGGAACTTTTGCTGCAGTGTCAAGTCATTATTGTACCGCTTTATGAAGATGTTGGCGTCTTAATTGTACGTAGGTTGTATTTAAATTAACTGCAGGGAAAATAAATTGTGTTGCAGCATTTTGTAACTAGTGTGAACCGTGGGCGCAGTTAGTCAGGTGACTGTCGTTTTCCACTAAGTAACTGGTATTTTTTTTGTATTTATGTGCCACGAGCTATCAACTGTCAAAATTTGTTCAGAAGCTATTTGGTTTAGTACTAGTTACGAATTGATACATAACTGTCTACTTTGATCTATGTTCTAGTTTCAATTTTAATTTTAATATTCTTCAAATTTGTCATATATATATATTTTTTTTTTTTGAAAAAGGTAGTGATTACCCGAAGTACCTTCGCTTCCAAAAAAATGGTATCCGTTTAATGCTTTTTTCACTAGCTCGTTTTTAATTAAGAGAGTCAGTTCCAAACTAGTACTTTTCTTAACTAGTTTGCGCTTTCACTGCAGGGTTACTAAGTTCGCCGCCTACATTTGTGTGAAAGTAAATTTTTCGTAGTAAGCAATAAATCGCAGTCTGAGTACTCTTTCATAAGCGTTACTCAATGAGGCGTGCAAATATTTACTTTTAAATGCAATGCAATAAAAATGACAGCACTTAAATGATGTTAATGGAGCAGTTGGGTAATTAAGTGACTAAATTAAATATAATAAATTCATAATCTTTTGAGTTGCAGTAGTTTCTTACTTAAAGCGGAAATGATTTAAAGTCGAAACTATTTTGTCATAAAATTCTCTTTTTATGAATCTGAATTATTGGCATAAAAATTTATTAACAGTTGAACTTCCAAAACATGAACTTATATAACTCAAAGTTCTCCATAACTCGAGCTCTTGAATTGGCAATAGACCGCAAATGTCATACAAAATTCTTTTCATAACTCGAAGTCTCTCTAACTCGAAGTTGTTTTGCGGTTTGTGCTCAATTATGTATAAATATGAATCACTGCAGTTATTAGCTTCTTTTATTTTTATTGATAATGGTGACAGCTGTTGTCAATCAAACATACATCGAAAGTTTTTATAAAGGAGTAATATATTAATAACACTTATGGTTAGCATATTATCTAATACTTTTCTTATCAAATGAACGTGCCAAAATAATTATAAAAGTTGGAAAGTTTAAGCAACATTAATTTTATCTCTAACGGCTGTTTACTTTCCAGAATATACTTATCATAAGAGTCACTGTTATGATGAAGCAAAAATTTTTACGTATTAATTATAATCAGGATGTGCTAATGGACCGTGAATTAAGCCTATATATCATACCAACCTTGACCCGGTCTGAAAATATATATTTTTTTTTTGGTATAAGTCTCAGCTGAGATGGTGTATAGTGCCCTCATCGATTTTTTTTTACGGTTTCGGTTAATTTTTGGAGCGCTATTTGGCAGATTTATGTACAGTTTCAGATTCATATTAATAAATCCACGTCTCGTCAACTATAATGATGTGTTCAAGGAGTTTAGGGTTCTCAGCTATGTTGCTAGGCACCTTTGTGCAACCTCTGGCAGACTTGCCTATGATTTTACAGTCTTTTGGTACGACTCTAATATTCACACGCTTCATACCTAAAATATTAGCCAAAGTATGTTGGGTTGGTCTACAAGATATGTTGAGAACCTAAGTTAGCCTGCTGATGCTAATACATTGATTTTCAAACACTAAGGAAATAGTGTTTTTTTAATGATTCTTTTTCTTTATTGATGTAGACACCGCTTAGCCGAGTTTAAAACAGCGCCCCGTCGTCTTTCCTTTGCACTGGCGCCAATTAAAGTTTCCAAGTGTAACGAGGTTCATCTCTCTATGGTCTTTTCAACGGGTAGATGTCTTTCCCCCACTCTGCTTTCCACGCCGGATGGAGCGTCGAATACTTTCAGATCTGGACGAGATGACTTAGCCAGCGTATCCAGTCGTTCCATCGACGGCGGTATTCGCCGTTGCTAATGCGCAAAGGACCATAAATCTTCCACAGAACCTTTCGCTCGAAAACTTGAAACGCCGTCTCATCAGATGCTGCCCGAGCCTCAGCACCATATAGTAGGGCGGGAATAGTAAGTGACTTATAGAGTTTGGACTTTGTTCTTCGAGAGAGGACTTTACTTTTCGATTGCTGACTCAGTCCAAAGTAGCAAATGTTGGCAAGAGTTATTCTGCGTTGGATTTCAGGGCTGACGCTGTTGTTGGTGTTGATACTGGTTCCAACTATTTGTTTGATGACGGGAGATATTTCGTCTTAGCCTCGTTCACCACCAGACCCATTTGTTTCACTTCTTTGTACAATTTGGAGAAAGCCGAATTAACGGCGTGGTTTTTGATGTTTATATGGGTCAAATTTGATCACATGGGATATCAATTTCTGACGAAAAAATACTTTTAAACAAATACATCTTAATGAAGAGCAAACGACCGCTTTAAACAAGATTTGAATTAATTAATTAAGATATTCTATACACATCTATTTTGGCTACGACTGCGAGTTTGCCAACGTCTGGCAAATTATTGGTATGTTTGTTTAACATTATGACATTCCAGTACTGTTTCGGTATTATGAAACTATAAAATAGGTCGAATGGAAACCAACATCTTTATCTTCGCATTTCTCCTCCACATTTCAGTGAATTTTTTATTTAAAAATCGCTTTTTGATAACGGATAACAAAAAATAGTGGCTAAGTCCAAAACTGCCGCATATAGTGGTTGGGAACTAGTTGGCCTACCCATTCCTTTGAGTTATCACTGAAGTGAACAAATTACCTCAATTTTATTTTACGGTCACAAATCGAAATATTACGAGTTTTCCCGATGTTTTCTCACATGTAAACAAAGTAACAGAGGTAGCGTCTCTTTGAGGATCTTAACTTAGGATCAATTATATAATTCATTTCATCAAATTTTATCGATGTTCTAGTCAACGTTAGCAAACTAATGCCATGTTCAGACCGACACTTAATCACAAGATTTCGGCTGTTGAGTAGTTTATCTCACTAATCTTGTAAATTTAACAAGACTTCGCCATATAAAAATGGCAGTTCTTAATCCCGTCTCCTATGTGATTTGAATCTGAATTCACCTGCGAATCGACTTCCAAAATAAAAATATGCGCCCATTACTTCCTTTATATGGAAAATATTTAAAAGAAAACGGCTTTTATAACTAAATACTGAATAACAATGTTTTCTTTTAACAAATATTAAGCAATGTGAATTCTTGAGTGGCTAAAATATCTGTTTTATTATCTGTCTAACGGCAGTGAGAACTGGCCAGATTAGTGAAGAGTTGAAATGTAATCCAAGCACTTAAAACTTTTGGTGAGAACATAGCTTAAGATAAAGATAGCGGTATTTTTTTAGTAATGCGCTGTTTGTTTCGGTTAGCACAAGATATTTAGATCATGAGGCATATGTAACTTTCGATTTATAGTGTTTAGAATCGTCTGAAGTCCACAAATAAACGAAATTTTTTCATATAAAATCCTACTTTGATTTTTGTTTCTTTAAAATATGATTTTATGAACGCTGTTATGACAACTTCACTTAACAAAAATGTTTCAAGACTCGTCTGTCCGATTTGTAGTGTAAATATTGCGTACGTCTTTGCGACAGTGGAGTTTGGATATGCCTACTTTATAAACGGTAAAGAACTGTTAACTCACTAGCATTTCTGAGAATAAAAAGGCATTTTTGCTGTTTTTGGAACAACTACAACTATATCAAAAATAACAAGAACAACAATTATAGCAACACTTTCGTTGACAATCGGTTTAATCTGCATCTCAAAGCTGGAATGGTTAGTTATGCATTCTGCTTAAGTTGTCACAAGTGACAATCTACTTCAAACTGGATTGAATGCTATAATCATAAATATCAATATAAATGTACATACATATGTACATATATACATATTTGTGGATATGTATGTACATATGTATGTATGTCTGTTTGAAAATAATTTAAATTTTACTCTAATTAAAATTGATTGTCGCTTACGCTTTTCCTCGTAGCCATAATTTATGCCAATATGCAAATAATTAAGCGAATGAACAAAAAAAAATGCCTTTAATTAATCAATATGTATGTACTTATGTATGTATGAGCGCAAGCCTTTAAATCAAGGCACACCCACCCGCACTCACCCACATGTTGGCGCGGTAAATTGATAACTGTGCAGAATTTTTTAACTTCTGAGTGCGTACTTGCATTTTTTTGCACGCTTGTACGTGTGTATACATGTATATACCTGTATGTGCGTAATCATGCAAAATCAGCAGGCGCGCGAACAGCTGACAGCCGGCACGAAACTCGTACTTGTCAACCTTCAATGAGCGGCGCGCAGCAAATATCGACGTCATGATCAAGTTTTCAAATAACCACACACACATGCGTACGCACTCAAGTGCATATACCTGTACATATGTACATACAACTTAGCGACAAATCGCTCGCACAGCCACGAGCCATTGACTTGGTTACGGAGCGTAGAATATATAAAAWAAAAAAAAAAAAATCGAGAAAAATTAGCACACCTCGCGAATCAATTGCAAATCGAATATAAAAACTCAGCAACATTTTGCATGCTTTTTACACCTTCGCATTCGCTCTTTCAGTTCATTTTCCGCATATGCGCTCACACGCCGCTCTCTCTTTTTACTACAACTCAGCACAACACTTGGTGGCTCAGCGCCTACTTGGTTGCTCGCGCGCCATTTCACTACCTTCTCCTCACCATCCATCCGCGCCAGCCCCAGCGCATCTCCACTGATCGTGCTCGCCTAATCCGTCGCTTGCGCGTCGCTCTTCTGGTAGTTCTGTACGTACATTCACTCCGCGCTAACGTATCCGACGCTCGTTGCTGTGAATATCGCAGTTCAACAACATTGAAAATATCTTTTATCGAAGGTACACGCCAACAAATATACATACTTACATACTTACTCATACAACAGTGATTCACTTGTGTTTTTTTGGTGAAATAGTTGCATTTTAATATAAAATATGTAACTGATTTCTTGCGTCAGCTGTTGACCAAAGTGTGATTCATTTCCAAATTCGTGAAATTTCCGGCTTATTGCTGCATGCTTGTGCGATATGGATTTCTTTATCTAACGCTTAGCTAGGCTAGGCTAGGCATGGCTAGGCATAGTGTTTTATTAACACGTGTATCACTGGCTGAGCACGTGGCCGCGTGTCGGCTGCGTCAGGCCAACCAATAGCGCCTACTTTTCGCTTACAGTCTCGGTGAACTGTCGCGCTCTGTGCAAAAGCTGCCCTCGGTGGACTAGTGTGACCTAGTATCTCAAGTGTTATTCTAAATATGTTCTAAATATATTCATAACATGTGGTGGCTGTCATATTAGTTTTCCCCATTTGTGTGGCTGTATGTGTTTGTTGTGTTGCCAAGCGCTTGCCGTTCAATAATATCGCTGATAATTATGATTTACAACCTCTCACTTTTACTTTTTTATTTTACTCATATTTACCATAGTTTTTGTTAACTTTAGTGTGGGCGTTTTAATTGTTGACACACTTACAAATGTACGCACATATATACACCGTGTATTTATAAAACGTTAATTAGCACAATGTAAAAAAATTAAAAAAAAAAAAAAAAAATCGGCAACGCAACACTTTTGTGCTAATTGTGGAAGATGTGTATGTGTGTGTGTTGTAAACGAGTTTTATTAAAATATTTAAGGAAGCTGAAAATGCCTGCTGTGGAATGTTTTGTGCGTAATTTCTCTTTAACTATTGCCTTTGTTAACTTAAAATTCAGTTGCAGTACTTTTAACGCGAGTTCATAAACAGGGTGGTCCAAAAGTGATTTTTTTTATTTTAAAAATGTTTTTTTAAACATTAAAAAAATAATAATAAAATAAAAAATTATGTTTAAACTGATTTCTGCTTAATTGCAGTATACACATATTTTTTACTTTCAATAGGAGTGCGTATACAGGGATACAGAGTGGGTCAAAAAAATTAAAATAAATATAATGCTAACTTCGGCTACACCGAAGCTTTAATACCCATCACAGGTGCATTTCCTATAGAAACCAGCGAGCACAAAATTCTATTTTGATTGCGATCGATCAGTTTGTATGCCAGCTATATGTTATAGCAGTCCGATCTGAACAATATAGACACTTTAGAAAATATTCCACATAAAAATTCGTGGACATACATATCTCATCAAATAAAAAATGTTCCATACAAGGACTTTATTTTGATTGATCAGTTTGTATGACAGCTATATGCTATAGTAATCCGATGTGAACAATTTGTGTCGAGTTTGTACCGTTGCTTTGAACTATAGCTCCTGTTAAATTTGGTGAAGATATCTTGTTAAATAAAATTCTTTTCCATACAAGCACTTCATATAGATCGATCATTTTGTAAGGCAGTTATATTCCTTCTTAGGTAGGCAAATGTCGTGTGCTAAATTACAGATCGTTACCTCAAAAACTTAATAAATGACTTTGAATTTTGGGTCAGTCAGCTCCAACGCGGAAAACTCTAAAATAGTGCTGATCTAGAGCATAGATTTAATGAGCATATTTCACAAAAGTTTAAAGTTATTGCAATCAATGCAGTCTTTCTGGCACCTCTTCATGCATTGTAAAAATCGTCGAAGACAGATTATAAACAAATGTACTCTCCTTATAACGGTTATGCTGAAAATTACTAAAACCGCGATAACTCCTACAACTTGCCTTTCTGAAGTCTTCGGCGATTTCTTCGATGATTTTTTACTCATTGTATGTAGATCAGATATGCCATATGTATCAATTTCCACGACTTATTTGCGCGTGCGCATAAATAGTAGTACAAATAAATATTTGTTTACTAAGCTTTGCGCACGATCAATTGCTGCTAGGAATACAGTCAACACGCTGGCAGCAAAAAATATTGCATGATGGCAATAATAAAGTGTTAATTACAAGTCCCAGGAGCGCGAGCATTATGCCATAATATATACAATAAATTGAAAGCTAATATTGATGATGTTATTATTGTTGGGCGAACGCGTTAAGCGCCTTTATTTATTTAGCTGTCTGGTATTATTCAGAAGTCGGATCACTTGCTTCAACGGGAGCGAGTGAAGTAGTGGGATCGCTTTCGTGGCACACAAGTGATAGTTTAGGAGTTTGTATATATTCATACATATGAACTTTATACGTATTTTATTACAGCATATCTTCAATATAATTATATAGTAGATAGTACAAATATTTGACTTTAATTATATACGTAGTTATTATTATGCCTTTAATATCGGTTTCTATAATGAAAACACTAAATTCCTTCTTCTTATTTCAGTATTTCAATGGGGTGACTTGTGGAACAGTGCTCTCCTGAACCCGGGACCAAAAGGTAAATAATGAAAATATTTCAAAATTGGAACAAAAAACATTTTCAGAGAACCTGAATTTGAGTAATAATCTTGAACCATTTTCAAGCGTTGTGGCAAAGTGAAACGTCACATGATGAAATGGCAAATCTTACTGAAAGTACTTACTTACAAAATTTGATGTGTGTATATCCTTAAACAAACCTGGTTGCCATGAGCTGTTAAAAGCCTCAAAAATTTTCAACTTTTTCGGTTTGAATAAAACTTGCACTCCTTTCCAATTGCTAGCATACATGAATAAGTTGTATGAGAAGCTAGATCAGACCAATATACTCCATAAGACTAAAGATAAAACTTGACTCGGATATATCCAAATAAACTACGCGCTTAAACCGAATCGATAAAAAAAATACTTCCTGGTTTGGTATGACCTGTTTTCATGTTTCTGTGAAGTTTGATCTTAAATTTTTTTTCAATAACCAAGACTACCTCTTTCGGTAAAAAACCTTTTTGTTTAAACCTGAATTTAACTGATTGATGACTGCTAAACAGATATAGAGAAGGCTTTCTTCTTCTTCATTAGCGTAGACACCGCTTACACGGTTGTAGCCGAGTTTACAACAGCGCGTCTGTTGTTCTTCCTTTGTCCAATAGTAGATTCCAAGTGCACCCTAGTATTTTTCCACCTGGTTTTTTAAAACGGTCTTCGTTCCCACGGCGGGTACTGCATCGAATACTCTCTGAGCTGGAATGTTTTCATCCATTCGGACGACATGACCTAGCCAGCGCTGTCTATTACATAATTTGCTAAACTATGTCAATATCGTCGTATATATCATAAGAGATTGAAGAAGTCGCACAATAAACAGTCCGTTTGTCTGAAATCTCGTTTGGCTCGGAGAGGTACTTCCCAATCCTGACGGAGCATTTACTCAACCGTATTAGTTTTGCGAGGATACCAAATTCAGACATCGCGGTATAAAGGCCTTTCCGTACTGTCAAATGTAGATTTGAAATCGACGAAGAGTGTCGATCCTCTTTTCACAGGTTTCTCAAAAATTTACCGCATGGTGAATATCTGGTCAGCTGTTGATTTTCCAGGTCTGAAGCCACACTCCGATCCCGTCCGATCAGTTTGTTGATGGTGAGCTTTAATAATTTACACAGTACGCTCAATAGAGCCTTATATGCGATGTTGAGGAGGCTTACTCCGCGGCAGTCGGCGCAGATTATGGGGTCATTGTCATCGGTGGGGGAATCGGGTTCACCATCCCCTGGTGTTAAGCTTTCACTGCCATTCACGCAGTAAATGAGATTCGCTGAGGTCTATCAAATATTTATTATTATTCCGATTTCTTGATGTAGAATTTTTTGAAGAATTGTGGGTAAATATATTCCAGTTTTTTCTATTTTTTTTCAGAACGTTTTTAATTGTTTATTCACACATAAAATTACTGTATAGCCGTGTTCATAGGAATCTCTTTGTATGACAGCGATCATTAATGAAAAATATCGTTATAAAAAAAATAGGTAAATTAAATAAAACACTGGAACAATGAAATAACTGTAATATTCATATGCAGGCAAAAAATTTACATTTTCAAATACACCCACATTAACAATTAATGATTCCCTCCTAAGCACATTTCGACTAATTAGCCCAAATACTCGCACAGCATTAATTAAACATATTGAACTACAGGCATGTTGAGTACTGTACAGATCGAAGCTAATAAATTAAATGCCACTATGTTTCAAAAATATTTTTGCATCATAAAAACAACAGGCATAAATAAGTGCCAATGGGTATGCATATTTTAAAAAATGAATTAAGGAAATGCTTATAGAACATATAAATTAACATAAACCCATTAATTTTTTCTATCACTTCTAATGCTCAGTTTACTCTTTCCAATATGTATTTCCATACAATCGCTGTAAAGATTTCCACAAATCACCTGTATGTTATATAAGTAAAGCGCGTTTGCCTTTGAAATTTTCATAGTTTACATTACTTTCGGTAAAAAATCATATTTTCCGCTGCGAATTGTAATTATTTTTCGTATTCGCTTTGATTGTGCGAATACAAGGCTTTGTGGGCTTGTATGCCAGTATATTAGTCTTTCACTTTTCACATTTCCATAAAGACTTTGTTTACATTAGAATGAATTTACATTGCGTTTACATTTTAATATTACAGAAATTTGCAATTAATGTCCAAATAGAGAAGAGTTTATACAGTTAGAGCAGAGGTACATTCCTTGTTCGCTAATAAAGCTGTAGATACCAACATTCTAACGTTATCATAGCCGTCTTCGATTCGCCATTAATTTGCTTGCTGGTTTTGTACGCTGCTCGCTTGTCAACAAATTGACGTGTGAAATCAGCAACAAAGTTAGCGAGATGCTTTCGATATAAACGAGTCTATGTGATGAATACTTATTATAGGGATACAGACTTGTGAAATTGAAAAAAATAATTAAAAATGAGATATCATTTTATATTATATAAAAACAATTCTAGTACTAATTCTTTTGCATTAGCTTGTTTTGCTCTGGAAGCAGAAGTTTCAACTCACTTTCCATTATAATTAGAATCTAATAGAATTTAATTTAGGTTTGCACCGCTATCTAAGAAGTGATCTCGGTTCAGAGATATGCACCCAAGCACCTGAAACTACAGATTTCTATGCAATCTAGAATCGGATGCTTAGGAGTTTCCGGTGCTATGTCGCAAAGCCGGCAGTTTCTCAAACGTACAGTGTAGAGTGCGACCAGTTGACGGAAACTGTGTCCGGAGAGGTTATTCTTTATTATAATATTTTTCTTTTCTGATCTTAGAATATTCTAACAATTTTCTTTCTCTGTCTTTATGCGTTGAAGTTTTCGTTTTCGTTGGGTTTACGTAATTTTTCGTATCAGAAAAGTCGTAATCATTGTTTGATGCTTTACTTTGAGCACAGAGCTTCTTGGCTTAATCGTTCCTTATCACAGGTTCAGATTGTTAAATTTAAAGACACTAGATAACTAATCAGATCTTTCAAATGTTGGTTTTAAAGATCGCTTTGACAGTCACTGTAGTGAAGTAGTACAATCTACTTAAGCAAACGATTTTTTTGATCCCATGGACTGTTAACAGCAGCATTTCTTAAAGAGTTACATGGGTTTCCTCGGCTAAAAAACAGCATTTTTTCAAAAATTTTTTTTCATATAAAAAATGAAATATTTTATTAAATTTTTTTTACTGTCACAAGCAGAAACGATTAACAAAAAATTCTGAAATTTTTCGAAAATAACATTTTAAACTCCGCCATTGCGACGCCATTTGCAGTAACCCCTCGAAAAAAAGTTGCGACTGCATTTACGGTATAACTTACTTACAGAATCCTCTAAAGTGAAAAAAGTATGTGTTTTAGTTAAAACCTTAACTTCGAACTTCGACGAAAGGAAAAAAACTAAAATTGGAAATTTGGCAAACAATTTTACAAAAAAAAAAAATTAAAATGAAAATGTCAATGAAAGTTTCGCGACATTCGAGTTTGAGTGAAGGATCTTTTACTATATTTTTCTGCATAAATGTATGTTACCTTTTATATCTGTGCAAATTATTACATAAAGTCTGGAAATACTTGTCTTGAAATTCTAAGTTTTAAATGTAGTAGCCACTAAGAAACTGATGAAATGTTGATAGTTCAAGATCTGGTCGAAACGGATCTCATTACTATTTTTTTATTTATTTAAAAATCTTGAATATTTTCTCCAATAAAAATGAAATCTTTTTACCTTTTTAACAACATACTTTTTATATAACAATGACGTATGCAAATTCTTAAAGATAAAATGAGAGTGATGAATTTCAATCAACGCAAGACACCACACTCATACTACATAAAGCCAGCCGCAAATTTTTGAAATAAAAATATAATTTACTTCATTGAACGTCAGCATTGAATCAACAATAAAAAATCTGAAGAATATATGGCTTTTACGTCTTCATACGAAGGACAACAAAACCATGCACTCGGAGGTCTATATTAAAAAAAAAAAAAAAAAAAAAAAAAAAAAAAAAAAAAAAAAAAAAAAAAAAAAAAAAAAAAAAAAAAAAAAAAAAAAAAAAAAATTAAAAGCTACATACAATATTGGATCACTCGCCTACAGCATTCATATACAAGACATTCATCTACAAAACCATTATTACCACTTCTCCGCGAGATTTCCATTTCTGAAGCATTGAAAAGTCATGTGGCGTCTATAAATGGACGAAGTGGCAGGAAAGCTGCTGAAAAGCACATTTAGCCACACACATTCTGTGCGTAAGACAAGAAAACATAGAGATAACCTTTAAAAGCGCGCAATTGCCGCATTAAAATATCTTTTAGTATAAACAATTGTTGGCGGTGAGGGCAAATCGTCGAAATCGATTAAAAAAATTAACCATTACGCATTCCTTTGAGTTGTAGTGGATAATTATTGCAAATGAAAGCACGCGCGCGCTGAGTTTATTGTTTATGCATACAGCAGTGGAAATTGAAATGGAAACGGAATTGTATTCAAATATAAAATGTAGAAATTTTGTCTCAAAAACGGTTTCTGATGATTTTTAAAATTTTTCAATGCTATTCATTGGAAGACGACCTTATGAACCACGCTAATTACCGAAACATCTATCTGGTGTCCATCGAGTACAATATCCGATTAAGCATATTGTGTGAGAGCTGCTTACAATCAAACTATCAGAACTGCGGCTTTAAGCCTTGTTGCTCAACTTAAGATCAAAGACTTAAACTGCTTCAAATCCCCCCCCAAAAAAAAAAACCGAGAATAAGAAACCGACACTCGCCATCTGTACGTCTGAGCTTGGTATACCGGCAAAATTGATATGCATTTAAAGATTATCGTTGAGCAACACCCGCGGTGCCATCAAGATAGGAGCGAATCTCAACGAACCGTTGGATTTTTCAGAATATGTGATCAGTTATCTTGTGCCTTCTTTAACTTCATCATCGATTTAACCTGGTCGGCAGCAAGCGGGATGTCTGCGAAGCTTTTGTTGCTATAGAGAATGGATCTTCATCTCACCTCGTACGCTGATGATTGTACGATAATGATTTGGGGCAATGCAACATCTGCACAATAAGGCCCGTATGTTCCCAGTTATGGTATAATGAACGCCTTTCCAGGAAGTTTCTGCCGCAGTGCTTTCTAAAAATTACACACGAAGAGCTCGAGTTGTCGCGAGAATCGCAAGTGACCCTTGTGCAGCTTGGATATTGTAGCTGGTTCAAATTGTATTTATCCAGAATCGACCTCGACATATCACATATACTTGTATGTCCAGTGCGCAACGAGTCGCTGCATGATACTAACCACCTCTTTGCATGTCCAGCTAACCTTGCATACCCCGCATCCCTCTACCTATGGTCCGACTGCATCGAAACACCACGTTTTCTGGACCTAACTTTGGATAAAAAACTTTACCATCCCAACGGGGATTATATAACCATTGAAATAACAACAACAATAATCTAAATAGTACCTTTTGGTAGATGAATACAGTACTGGCTACCAGGAGGAAGGCGAATAAGCTGATAGCTGGCAACTATATTTTCAAAGCAGTCAAATATTTTTAAAAATCTTTTCGATTCGAGAGTTTTTGGCAAAAGCCCTAGAGATAGGCCGTTTCTCCGATAATTAAGTGGAGAAGCAAAGCAAAAAAAAAAAATTGCATTATTTGACCACATACACTAAAAAAATTATTTCTTATTTGTATACGCTTAGATTTTAAAATTTACAACAACCACCATAAGTATGGTATATACGCCCATGCACAGTTTTTTAATTACACTTATATTGAACTTGGCTCCCACCTCCAGTATGGACGCTGTGGCGCACACGCCTTGATGTCTGTTCTTAACTTTTAATATCCCAGAAAGATTTTTATTTTTACTGTTGTTTATCAACCAAGCGATTTAGTTTTTTTTTTTGAAAATTGTTTTTATTTTTTAGTGATTTGTTTTTATCACTTTTGGTCTACAAAATACTTAAAGAAAACGTTTTTAATTAGGAAAAAACGTGTATTCCTGTGGAATTTAGCGATTTCATTTATATTTAGGCAGAGTTTTTGTAAATGTGCTAATATGTTGTATGCTGCTTGTATATACTTAAGTTTTTCCAGCTTTTTGTTTACAAACCACTTTCGTATTTAATGATTTCTGAAATTTCTGTTTATATTTCGCCATAAACCGCAATTGCGGCCATAAATCGGATTTATTGGTTATATACAAACGATTGCAATGTTTTCAAATATTTAGATTACCAAAAAGTATAAAAAGGGAACTAAACTATTTTTATTTATGTATACAATGACCTGTGTGTAAATTATTAACTTTATTACATTTTTGAAGCTCAGACACCACTTTTAGTTATAATATTAGCTTTGGTTGTTTCCAAGCAAATGCTAAAGCAACACTTGTTCTCTTAGAATAGATTTCAAAGATGGATTGTTTATGATTTTCTCTCATTAAATCTCGCAAAACATTAATAACAACAAAATAGAGCGTATGACTTTTTACCTTTTTTTATTAAATATCTTCATAGTTTATAAAAAAGTCATACGATGCCAAGTCAGGACTGTACGGTTAACATCAAACCGATGTTTTGAGTGCTCACAAATGCTCATCAATCGATATGTGTGAGAGGTTGCATGAGAGGTCTTGCTGAAGAGTGACCCGTGTTCGGCGGTTGGTTTTCCTCATTCCTTGAAGGACAACTGTCGAAAAAGTGCTTGTATACCACCCAGAACTTACTGTTCTGTGTAGTTCTAGTGGCATGCTTCCGACATGCCCAGTTTTTCCAAAAAACAGGCAATCGTGCACGAACTATTGTATGCGTAAAGTCACGATTAATCACCTGTCACGATGTTATATAGCGGTTGCAAAGCATCGCTATCTTATTTTGTAACATTTCTCTCGACCAATCGAGTCTTTTTTTGAACGATCAAGATCGTCAGCTTGCTCACAGGAACAACTGATTTTGTATGAACTTCACGAAATTCGTCTTGGTGTGATCTACGACCTCGATTGAATTTAACACACCATCGATAAATACTGGTTCTTCATGGAGTTTCCTTGTCAAGTTTATTTATGCACTCTTGAGTTAAACCAGATCGAAAGTTGTAAAAAAAAAAATACGCCAAAATGTTCTCGTGCTTGAGAACTGGTTAAGTCTTGCCGGGTTTAAACGCATTTTTCTCAAATTTAAAGTTGGTTGGCAATAGTTTTCCAAAACTACTCAAACAATCTTCATGAAGTTTTACACAGGTCTTTGAGATACAATTCTTATAGACTTGAATGAAGTATTTTTTTCGAACATCTGAAATTGTGTTAGCTTTTTTTTTTAATTTGTACCAAATTGTACCAATTTTAAATTTGAATAGCTGTTTTTTTGATTTTTTTTGATTCATTTTTTTTTTAATTTGTACCAAATTGTACCAATTTTAAATTTGAATAGCTGTTTTTTTGATAGTAAAAAGTCTAGGTTTTATAGGCATTTAAAAATTTGCAATTTACCTATGATTCCCAGGTGTAGAGATATTTTTATTCAAGTTGAGGCCATTGACTCCGAATTTCGGTAGGAAATTTTAATAATTTCGATTCGTTGCTTAATCGTATGTCTTTTCATGAAGAAATCGCAAACCATACTCAAGACAAATGTCAAAAGAGCGGGGAAAATATGGCGTCGTTTGCTGTCTCTATCCTTGTTCCTTTTGAAAAATCCGTTATAAAACTACAAGTATCCAATGCTAAACATTTAATCGACTCATAAACAAAAAAGTAACATTTCGTACGGGTAGCTCCCAAATATTCTACTATTAAAGTATAGTACGGATTACATATTTGTTAGATATGTATTCAAATATCTTTCGATTACATTTATTCCTAAGCATTAAATTTATATTTTTATCCGGAATATTTCTAGAATTGTATTGAATTTATTTATACTTAATTCTGTTTTTGTTTAAATTAATACAAATAGTTTGTTTTGACGTTTCTTGTTAATGAATACAATAGAATTGTAACTCATTTTAAATTATTTCATGTTTAGATAAACTAAACATTCCCGAAGTGTACATGTTTTTATATATTTACATTCGCCTATTTATTATATATATTTATTTTCGTATATTTATTGTTACAAGTAGATTGATTTAAAACTATGTAAATTATATGGGTGGAAATACGCTTTCTGGGGAACACCGAAAAATTATTGGTAACGCGCCTCAGAAGTGGTGAGCAGAAACAATAAATATGCAATAAATTTCGAAAATATCTTTGAAAGTCATTAACCTTTTCTATTACAAATACTTTAATAAAAAAAATCATTATATTTACATTCATGTGCCCAAAACGGCAGATTTCGATCAGGTGAGCTCAGCTTTGTACAATTCTTGCAAAACGGGTGATTCTTTTGTTACTTGTAGTTTTATACAATGGCTTGACTTTTTATTTTTTGAAAGCAATATTTTACCATAAACGATAAGCTCGATTTTTCATTTGGCCAAATTTCGTTTAAGTGGATACGTAGGTTTCCTCGGGTAAAAATCAGTCTTTTTTAACAATTTTTTTCTCATTTAAAAATATATTATACAATATTTTACTAAAATTTTTTATGGTTACAAACATCCATATTCAAATAGTTATAATTGAAAAAGAAGCTCTTTCATCCAAGCCTATAAGAATTGTACCTTAAAGACCTGTGTAAAATTTCATAATGATCGGTTGAGGAGTTGTCGCAAAAGCTCTCCAACTGACTTCAAAAATACGGCTTCGAGAAAACCGCGTTTAGCTCGCCTCAAGCGCACAAGTCCTCAAAGCAGTATCTTTGAAATTATTACTCGGATCAACTTGAAAATTTAGGACAATATTCTAAAGGTGATGCAGAATTTAATAAGATAATAAGAAATGCGATTTTTTGAAATCCCTAAACCCATATAACCCCTTAAGAAACACGTTTTTAAACACACTTAAACCGATGGAGCTAGTTGAACTGAGCGGCGGCTGCACTTAAAAAGGCTTTAACTCAAAACCTATTTGAGATAACGATTTCAAACTGTAGTATGTTTACTTAAAGGTATAATGTATCGAACTATGAAAAAATATAATATATGAAAAATACGTTTTTTTTTTAAATTTACACTAGGTGTGCTCTTAGTTTTCGTGAGAGCTCAGTAAAGACATAGAGTATGATATTTTATTATCTATGTATATACTGGGGTTCATATTTCGTGTATATGCCATAGAATAAGTTGAGTCCAAATCTCTCAAATAAGCTCATTTATATCACATAATTCATTATTTTGTGCAATAGAAAGAGAAGGAGAGAGTCACGCAGACATTTCGTGTATTGCTTACGAGCGATAAACCGACTATCAATTTTAAGAACACGAATCACTACAAGAAATTGTGGGAGTAAAGGTGGGAGTTGCTCCCTAAATCAATTAATAATATTAAATATTAATAAAATATTGAAAAGTAAAGCAAAATTTAAAAATAAATACGAATTTTCTGCATACCATATAATTTCGCAGGCCTTTGTTTATCTTTTGTTGCTGGAAAATATCGATTTGTTGGAATAACATTTGTTTTACGGCGATTATTTATTTGCTTATTTGTATAGGGTCTAATTTTCCACAATCTAAAGCGCAGTAACCACGCCAGTCTGCCAGTAAATATTCGGAAATTATTTATCTACTGAATGTACTTTTCAACAAACCGACTTTTCACTTTTGGTAAATATTTTATGATATCCATTTTTCCACAAATATTTAATAAGCGCTATACTCTGAATCATATGGTATTACGGTAATTAGCGCAAATACATTAAAATTTTCCACAAGCTGCCAAAATTCGCATAAATAAATATTTACTTGATGAAGATTTTCGGCAATAAATTTTAGAATTTCAATTAGATGATTTTATAAACATTATTAGAGATTTTTTACGCAATGAAATTGACTTCATTCATCGAATAAGTGCCATTAATTTGAAGCAATGGCATTATAATGCAAGCAAGTGAGGTTAGGTGGGTGTGTGATTAGAATTATCGGATTTTTGATTTTGCACGCGAAACTTGTGAGATATAGGGTAATTAGTTTTTGGTATTTTCTAATGAGTTTTGATGTATCGGAAATGCCAGCTTAGTGTTGAGGAGTCAATACATTATAATTTTTTTCATGTGGCCTTTTTGTGGTTTATCTACACTTGCTCTTTCGAAAACGGCCAGAGTGTGATACTTGTGCAATTTCATACGATTTTTACTGTTCTCTAAGTTCTTTTGGTATAAATATTGAGGTCCTTGCCTTTAGTTAACATTCTGTTGCTTGAGCTCGACTGTGATACACGAAACTGTAGTACATTGCTAGCGCTGCATATTTTCGTATGAAGTAAAAAATATTGATACATAATTTTATCAAAAGAGTAAAAAAATAATAATCAATATTTTGAATAAAAAATATTTAA